>NW_011889052.1:356863-361916 GCF_000151845.1 Pteropus vampyrus
ATGTTGCTGGTAGGAATGTAAAATTGTGAACCCACTTTGGAAAATAGTCTGGCAGTTCCTCAAATTATTAAACATAAAGTTTATATATAATCCAACAATTCCACTTGAGTAATAAAAACATGCATCCATAGAAAACGTGTACATGAATTTTCATAGTAGCATTATTCATAATAACCAAAGATGGAAACAGCCCAAATATGTATATTAACTGATGAATGGATAAACATTCATGGATAAACAGCAGTAAAAAGGAATGAAGTCCAGTATCAACTACGGCATAGATGAACCTTAAAAACATTGTTTTAAGTGAGAGAAGCCAGCCACAAAAGACCACATACAGATCCTAATTCATGTGAAATGTAGGAATAAGCAAATTCATAGATACAGAAAATAAAGTAGTGGTTGCCTGTGGCTGACGGAGGTGAGATGAAGAAATAGGGAGTGACTGCTAAAAGATATGTTTTTCGAGGGGCGACAAGTGTTCTCAAATGAGATTGTGGTAATAGTCTGTGGATATATTAAAATCCGTTATTACATAAATTATATTCTTAAAATGGGTGAATTTTATTGTGTGTAAATTATATCTCAATAAAGCTGTTTAAAAGAAGAAAACACAGATAAGTCATTCGATTTCTATACATAGCAAATAGGCATATAAAAAAAGGATTTGAATAGACATTTGGAATTGGAAATAAACAATTGGAAATTGAAATTTAAAAAATTATTATTAATGGGGAAAAATGGCATAGATGATAGAAACTTTGTTCGTCCCTCTTGTGACCAAATCGAAGTTGTGACAGAAACACTGAACAAACAGCAAGTAGAGTCGCCTGGACTCTAGATGAAAAGAAGCCCTACAACTAGGGAGAGAAAGAAGAAATCACCCTGCAACAGCTGGAGGTAGGAGGGGGCGAAGATGTGAGGCTGCCTGGTCCCCAGTGGCTGAGTGGGACAGAGGCTGTGGCAGCCCACAGCTACCGACGCCTCTTGAAAGGGCCGTGTCCAGGAGCAGACTTTTGGGGTGACAGACTTGCTTGCTCTGAGCACCAGCACCGGGTTGGCTGCTCAGAGGCCACTAGGGACTTGCAGGGGGACACGGAGTTGTTGGAGCAGGGGCTGGAGACGAGGCTTCCTCCCAGGAAGAAGTGCTGGCGGTATACATTGTCCCTCTGTTGAGCCCTCCCCCATCCCAGTGTGTGGAAGCAGCACTGTCATAGGTGGCTCTGCCCAGAGGATTCCCTGACACTCTGCCTCCCCAAACTCACAGCCCCACCCAAGCAACAGTTGTATTCTTGGCGAGTCCAGTGCTCCTTGCTAAGCCAACTCCAAGACTCACACTGGTGGCAGCTGGTCTCAGTTTCTGACATGGCCTCTTGAGACAACTATAAGCACAGCATCTGTGTATTGCTTGCTGAATCTTAACAGGTAGCCCCGGAGGGGCACAGGCTGGGTCTATACTTGTCCTGTGGCTGAACCCCTCTCAGGACTATGCCTCTGGATACCTACTACACAAAACCATGCTAATAAGACTGGGAGACTTAGGAGCTTTGCTTAGTACATAGAAACAGACACAGAAAGGCAGCTGAAATGGGAAGACAAAGAAGCAGAAACCATATGAGAGAACAGCAGAGATCCAGGAATAATGGAATCCAGCAATCCAACAGATGCAGAGTTCAAAACACCAGTTATAAAGATGTTCATTGAACTTGGGGGAAGTGTAGATGAACTCAGTGAGAACTTTAACAAAGAGATAAAAAACATAAAAATGGAAATGAGAATTATAAAAGAGAAATGGTATCATCAAGAAAGTGAAAAGATAACCCACTAAATGATAGAAGATATTATCTGAGATGAAGAGTATATTAGAGGGAATCAACAGAGCAGGTAAAGAAGAGGATCGAATCACCGCTATAGAGGATGGAGAAGCCGGGGACACTCAATCAGAACAGCAAGGAAAAAGAAGCCAAGACTATAATAATTTATGGAAGCTATGGGACAAAATTAAATGTAAAAACATTTGTGTCATAGGGGTACCCGAAGAAAAGAAGTTAAAGAGCTATTTGAAGAAGGAATGATGGAAACCTTCCCTACCCTGGTGAAGGAAATAGAAATACAACCCCAGGAAGCTCAGAGGGTCCCCCCAAAAGATGAACCCAAAGAGGCCCACACCAAGACACATTATAATTAAAATGCCAGAGGTTAAATACAAAGAGAGAATCTTAAAAGTAGCAAGAGAAAAGCAGTTAGTTACCTACAAGGGAGTACCCATAAAACAGGAAGCTGATTTCTCAAAAGAAACTGCAGGACAGAAGGACTTGTCATAAAATTTTCAATGTGATAAAAACCCAGGACCTACAACCAAGAATACTTTATTCATCATAACTATCATTTAGAGTCGAAGGACAGATAAAGCGCTTATCAGACAAAAATATGCTAAAGGAATTTATCAACACCAAGCCACTATAACAGGAAATTTTGGAGGGACTTCTTTAAGAAGAAAAAACATGTATCAAAACCATGAATAAAGAATGGTAATAGCTACATTCCTATCAACAAGTACCTCAAATGGAAAAGAATTAAGTGCTCCAACCAAAGGATAAGATGCCTGAATGGTTAAGAAAACAAGACCCTTACATATGCTGCCTACAAGAGACTCACTGCAGATTAAAAGACACACATAGACTAAAAGGAAAAGAATAGAAAAAGATATTGCCTTGAGAGACCTAGAGGGTATTGTGCTGAATGAAGTAAGTCAGATAGAGAAAGACAAATATCACAACAAAAATGGAAACAAACTCATAGATACAGGTGGGAGGAGGTTTGGGGGGGATGGTGAAAAAGGACAGAGGGATTAAGAAGTACGAATGGATAGTTACAAAATAGATACGGAAATATAAGGAAATATAAGGAAAATAGTTAACGATGTTGTAATAAATATAATGTAAAAGGGAAGAGGGGTACTGGATTTAGTGGGGTGAGCACTGTGAGTTACATAGATCTCTAATCACTGCTGTACAACTGAAATAATATATTATTGTATGCCAACTATAATTGATTTTAAAAAACTCATTGAATTGTACAATGTAAACACAAGCAACTAATTGTCTATTATATTTTGGGAAAAAAACTTAAAAAAATTATCATTAACGATAATATAAAAATATGAACTTACGGATAAATTTACAAAGGCTATTAAAGATCTGTACACTGAAAACTATAAAATAATGCTGAGAAAAATTAAAGAAGACCTTACAAATGGAGAGCTATAACTTCTTCATGATTGAAAGACTCAATATTGTTAAGGTGTCAATTCTCCCCAAATTTATCTATAGATTTAGTGCAATCCCAGTAAGCTTTTTTGAAAACATTGACTTACTGATTCTAAAATTCACATAGAAATTCAAAGAACTAGAACAGTTAAAGTAACTCCGAAAATGGAGAATAAAGTTGAAAGGCTAATACTGTCTAATCATAGAGTTATTATAAAGCTACAGTAATCAAAACGATTTGATTTTGACATAAAGAGAGCCACATATATATCAAAGCAACAGAGTAGAGTTCCAAAACAAACTCTCAAATGTATGGATAACTTATTTATTTTATTTTATTTTTTACACTTTAACAGTAAGGCATATATATATTTACACTGTGTGTTCACCTCCCATAATTAGATTTCTTTCTGTCACCATATATTTGACCCCCTTTACCCCTTCTACTTTCCCCCTCCCCTCACCCCCTCCCCTCTGGTAACCACTAGTCTATATTTCATGTCCATGAGTTTCTGTTTTTCCTATTCATTTGTTGCTTTTAGGTTTATATCCCATATATAAGTGCTATCATGTGATTTTCAACTTTTTCTGTCTGGGTTATTTCGCTTAGCACAATGATCTCGAGGTCCATCCATGTTGTGGCAAATGGCAGTATTTTATCTCTTATTCTGGCTGAGTAATATTCCATTGTATATATGTACCACAGCCTCTTTATCCAATCATCTATCATAGGACACTTCACTTGCTTCCATGTCCCGGTCACAGTGAACAATGCTGCTATGAACATCGATGTGTAAATATCTTTTCTGATATGGGTTTTCAAGTCTTTGGGGTAAATACTCAGTAGAGGGATTGCTGGATCATATGGTAGACCAATTCTTAGTTTTTTGAGGAACCTCCATACTGCTTTCCATAGTGGCCATACCAATGTGCAGCCCCACCGGCAGTTGGATGACTTATTTTTAACAAAGGCATAAAGGCAATTTAGTAGAGAACGGATACTCTTTTCAGCAAGTGATGCTTGGACAGTTGGACTTCCATATGCAGAAATAAATAAACAAACTTGGATCCGTATCTCACATCATATTCAAAAATTAACTCTAAATTAATCATAGGCCTAAATGTCAAACCTCAAAATATAAAACATCTAGAAGATAAGCAAAGAAACTTTGTGACCTTGGGCAATAAAAAGCTTCAATTCACACACACACACAAAAACAAGTTGATAATTGGACTTTATCAAAATTTAAAACTCCTGCTCTTCACATGACACTTTTAAGAAAATGAAAAGACACGGCACAAACTAGGAGAAAATCAGCAAAGCATATAAAAGATTTCAATTCAGAATATGTAAAGAATTCTTATAAACCAATAATAAAGAAACAATACAATTTTTTAAATGAGTAAAATACTTGAACAGGCACTTCATCAAAGAAGATAATCAGATGGCAAATAAGGATATGAAGAAATGCTCAACATCATTAGTCACTGAGGAAGCACAAATTAAAAAAGAACAAGATACACTACATACCTGTTAGAATAGCTAACGTTAAAAAGACTGACCGTGCCAAATATCGTCAGGGATGTATTGTGCTTTTTTCTTGGTGGTGGAAGGTGGAAGATGCAATAATTTGTCTTCTATTTTGGAGGTGATGTCTCAGACTATTGGACCCATAAAAATTTTCCAGATGTGGTGGACCGCTGAACCTCATAGGATTTACCTCCCAGCCATTGGAGTAATGAGTCTTACCAAAGACTCCACCATGATAGCCATTTATTGCTTA
>NW_011889052.1:369991-380221 GCF_000151845.1 Pteropus vampyrus
AGTAAGGCATATATATATTTACACTGTGTGTTCACCTCCCATAATTAGATTTCTTTCTGTCACCACATATTTGACCCCCTTTATCCCGTCTACCTTCCCCCTCCCCTCACCCCCTCCCCTCTGGTAATCACTAGTCTATATTTCATGTCCATGAGTCTCAGTTTTTCCTGTTCATTTGTTGCTTTTAGGTTTATATCCCATATATAAGTGCTATCATGTGATTTTCAACTTTTTCTGTCTGGGTTATTTCGCTTAGCACAATGGTCTCGAGGTCCATCCATGTTGTGACAAATGGCAGTATTTTATCTCTTATTATGGCTGAGTAATATTCCATTGTATATATGTACCACAGCCTCTTTATCCAACCATCTATCATAGGACACTTCACTTGCTTCCATGTCCCGGCCACAGTGAACAATGCTGCTATGAACATCGATGTGCAAATATCTTTTCTGATATGGGTTTTTAAGTCTTTGGGGTAAATACTCAGTAGAGGGATTGCTGGATCATATGATAGACCAATTCTTAGTTTTTTGAGGAACCTCCGTACTGCTTTCCATAGTGGCCATACCAAAGTGTAGCCCCACCGGCACTCGGATGACTTATTTTTAACAAAGGCATAAAGGCAATTTAGTAGAGAACGGATACTCTTTTCAGCAAGTGATGCTTGGACAGTTGGACATCCATATGCAGAAATAAATAAACAAACTTGGATCCGTATCTCACATCATATTCAAAAATTAACTCTAAATTAATCATAGGCCTAAATGTCAAACCTCAAATTATAAAACATATAGAAGATAAGCAAAGAAACTTTGTGACCTTGGGCAATAAAAAGCTTCAATTCACACACACACACAAAAACAAGTTGATAATTGGACTTTATCAAAATTTAAAACTCCTGCTCTTCACATGACACTTTTAAAAAAATGAAAAGACAAGGCACAAACTAGGAGAAAATCTTAGCAAAGCATATAAAGGATTTCAATTCAGAATATGTAAAGAATTCTTATAAACCAATAATAAAGAAACAATACAATTTTTTAAATGAATAAAATACTTGAACAGGCACTTCATCAAAGAAGATAATCAGATGGCAAATAAGAATATGAAGAAATGCTCAACATCATTAGTCACTGAGGAAGCACAAATTTAAAAAGAACAAGATACACTACATACCTGTTAGAATAGCTAACGTTAAAAAGACTGACCGTGCCAAATATTGTCAGGGATGTATTGTGCTTTCTTCTTGGTGGTGGAAGGTGGAAGATGCCATAATTTGTCTTCTATTTTGGAGGTGATGTCTCAGACTATTGGACCCATAAAAATTTTCCAGATGTGGTGGACCGCTGAACCTCATAGGATTTACCTCCCAGCCATTGGAGTAATGAGTCTTACCAAAGACTCCACCATGATAGCCATTTATTGCTTATTTGATCCAATTAGCATGGACCAAATGAACAGTTACTTGTCTGACAAAAAAAGGAGGCAGGTGAAGGCATTTCCAGGCAGTGACCATTAGCCCCATTGGTGAGTTTGTTAGTAACTTTAGACCATACTTGAAGCCAAAAGAGTTATTCTCTTCTTTCCTGCAGAGAACCAAAGCGGAGATCCCATAGCTTATGTGCTAGGTTGTAAGCATCCGAATGTCTTAACATGGACTTTCAACAATGGAGCAGCAGCTAGCCAAGGCATGGGCTAAGATGGAAGACGGCCCAAAACCATTGTTAAACACATGCTCATGTGAGAATGTCTAGCTCACCTGCATGTCCTGCTTCGTAGAGTTTGTACCATGGTGTACCATCACAACCATCCCCTTCTTTGGGACACATTTTCATAGTGTTTTTAAAATTTAATCCTTTACCAATGTATGAAGAATGAAGATATCCAATGACAATTTAGAGTTGGGCTCCTTGGAGGAGCTTTCTTTCTCGAAGGACACTTAATGACCCTTGGTCAGGTTAGGTCATCACAGTTGAATCCTGGCTAAGTATAATTTTCAAAAAGTTTAAAACATGACTCATTCAAATATAAAATGAACTTATGTCAAAGATTTATTAACTTAATGATAAGGGAGCCAATATGATGTTAAAGCTGATTAAAAGAGCTTATTGAGAAACTGGATATTCACAGGCATTTATAAAGGAATATTAGGAGAAAAAAAAGGAACGGTAGAATTACAATATTACACTAAATATAAAACTGGTTATATAACTGGTTAGTCTAGATATAAAACTGGCCAGCAGGGCAATCAAACCTTAACCTTTGGGGTTATCTTTTCACTGAATAGTATCTAGCATATAACTTCAGAATCTAAGCCCTTAATTGATAGTAAATAACAATGGCACAGGTAATTAAGTAACTCTTGAAAGAAGCCATCATCCTCTTAATTCCCAGCATGACGTTGAAAGTACATGCCATGTACCTTTTTGTCTTGTTTCCAAGTAATTTTTCTTAATAACATCTTCATATTTCTTTGGCTGGGCATTTGAGTCCTCCCCACATCTGTCCCAGCATGCCTTTATAAGTCCAACTGCCCTCTACACCATTCCCTCCATTCATCCCACACTCTTCCACCTCAGAACGACCGCCCACCTTCTCCCATCAACCAAAGACACTGCGGTTCATTGCTAAATGTCAATATACCACTTATCCTTCGAGGGCAAATGCAGTTGGCCCCCAGAATCAGTGCTGTAATGAATTGAATCAGCCTTGACACTCTTCCAAATTGTTTAGTATCAATCTTTATTGGCTGATGTAAAAAAAAAAATTAAAAAAAAATGGTTTCTTGGGGTTTCACTATTTTATTTGCTTAGGACCTCTCTAGGGATAGCCTGATGAAAATCTAAGTCTCCAATTCTTAAGGCATTTGGTCCTGTTTATTGCGTTTGACAGCCTGGGCATACTTGCACAAAAGCTTTCAAATGAAATGTTCATTTTGTTGCATGAGCCTAATTTAAAACTGACCCAAGGGGATATTTTGTACAATCGGGAAATTTGTGATATTATGTTGAGACTTAAAATGACTAAATTCAGCTTAGACTGAATTTCTAATGCAGAAATCACAAAACCTTGGAAATGATCACACCCACACACAAAAAAGGATAGACCATTAACTCTGGCAGTTGATAATGGGACAATTGATAATGGGACAATTGCATATCACATGCAAAGGAATGAATTTGTAGTACTACCTTACAAAATTAACTCAAATGGACCAAAGACCTAAATGTAAGAGCTAAAGCTGTAGAACTCCTAGGAGAAAACATAGGGGTAAATCTTCATGACCATGGATTTGTCAGTGATTTCTTAGATATAATACCAAAAGCACAAATAACAAGAGAAAAAAATAAATATATTGGACTTACTCAAAATTAAAAACTTTTGTACTTCAAAGGACACTATCAAGAAATTAAACACTCATATAGGAGAAAATATTTACAAATCATATATCTGATAAAGGACATGTATCTAGACTATAAAAAGAACTCTTACAACCCAATAGTAAAAGGATAAATGACCCATTAAAAATGGGCAAAGGATATGAATAGAGATTTTTCCAAAGAAGATATAAAAATAGCCAAGAATCACATGAAGAGATGCTCAATATCATTAGTCATTAGGGAGATGCAAATCAAAACCACAATGAGATACCACTTCGCACACACTGGGGTGGCTATAATAAAAAAGACAGATAAGAATAAATGTTATTTAACATGTGGAGAAATTGGTACTCTTATGCACTGCTGGGGGAAGATAAAATGATTCGGCCACTTTGGAAAACAGTCTGGCAGCTACCCAAAAGGTTAAAGCTAATAGAGCTATTTGACCCAGCACAAAATCTTGTACTTTGTTCATAACAACACTATTCATAATAGTCTCAAAATGGAAACAAGCTAAATGTCCCTCAATTGGTGAATGGATAAACAATTGTGGTATATTCACTGAAAGGAATATTATTCAGCTCTAAATAGGAATAAAGTGCTGGTATGTGCTCCAATAAAAATAAACCTTGAAGACATTATGCTAAGTGAAAGAAGTCAATCACAAAAACCACAGATTTTGTGGTTCCATTTATTTGAGATTGTCCAGAATAGGCAAATCTGTAGAGACAGAAGGTAGAGTAATGGGTCCCTATGGCTGGGAGAGATGAAGTGGGGAAATGAGGAATGACACAATGTTCTAAAATTAGATTGTGGTAATGATTGCACTGCACTGTGAATATACTAAAGACAGAGTTGGATAGCTGTGACAGAGGCTGTACAGTTCACAAAGCCTAACATATTTACTGTCTATCCCTTTGCAGAAAAGTCTGCCAATCTCTCCCTTATAGTAACTTCTAAATTGAGAATTGTGAGTTCTCCAACTTTGTTCTTTCTAAAAATTGTTTTAGCTATCCTGAGTCCTTTGCACTTCCATATAAGTTTTAGGATCAGCTTGTCAATTTTTGCAAAAAACCTGCTGAATTTTAAGTGATTATGTTAAATTTATAGATCAAATTGAGATCATTTTTTTTTTTACTCCCAAATTGTCTCAGGTTTAACTTAGTGAAAGCTTCTTCAACTATCTTCTCTGTCCTTCTAATAAGAACTGTATTGTTCTTTGGGTACTTCCTTGCTTTCTGGCATTAATAATTCCAAGCTCATCTCATAATGTTTTCGTCATAGCCAAGGAGCTCTGGTTCTTTTGGTGGAGGATGGTATCTAAAAGCCAAGATCTTGGTATTGGTACTAGATTTGGAGATCTGGGTACATTGCTATTGGGGGTGTTACTGCTCCAAGGCTCTCTCAGTGCACAGAGCTAGGGAATACATACCAACATACATATATGTATACATACATACAAATGTATATCCCCTAGACACACATATACACATTTTCATCTAGATCATTATTTATTTTTATGTCTACATGTTATATTTGTATATATTATATACCTATATGTATATATCTGTACATTGACAATCATGAGTAATTTACAGAGTCCTCTATTTCTAATCCAATTCCACAGAGTTCTTCCAGTTTTCTTCCTTTACATATTTATAACTCCCTTTTTTGACAATGAGAAACCTGGCTAACAGCTTTCTTAATATATCCACGTATTCATATTATATATGTATGTATATATATGACTATACTATGTGTGTATATGTATCTATGTCTATTATGTTAGTCTACATTATATATATTTATGGATGGTAGGGTTGGACTTTCTGCAACCTCTGTGACTATCAGACAGCTTGTCTTCTTTCTTCACGTTCTAAAATTGGGAACTCAAGAGGTCAAGGGACATTCCTAAGATCACCCTATTAGTGATGGACATAGTCCTGGCTGAACACAGGCCCCACCCAAATCACCGATGGGGTTGATCGTTTTCTGTGATTCTACAGCAAGCACTGGCCTGACTCCCAGTAGGAGGATGTCTTAGATTGGCTTTCCTTGAAACAGACTCTGAGCTGCAGAGGATTTTTTAAATAAACAAACCTGTGCTCTAAGTTTTTTAGGGAACATACTCAGTAGACACAGCTACAAGGGGATGAGGGAGGCAGAACTGAGCCGAGGAAAAAGCTGACCCCCAATGAAATTGCAAATGAGGCCTCAAATAACCCTACAAGCAGATCTGGAGCTGGGGTAGCCCCTCAGAATTTACTCAGATTGTGAGATGAAAAGCAGGCTTTTATGTCTCTACATCAGCCAGCCGTTGGCTGTGGGCTGGCCCCCGGAAGGCGGCATAGCCTGCACAGGTAATTCCCTGTAGCTGAGGACAATTCCTAGTGCAAAGTACAGCAATGTATTGTCAGCGACTAATATTTCCAGCAGCTGAGGGGGTGGGTGCATCAGCTCTGAAGAGAGGATGTAAAGGAGTCTTACAGAATCCACTAGAGGGCAAGAGGTGTAGCCTACAGGCAGTGGTGTCAGATAAGTATCCAGCATCGCACAAGAAGTAGAGCTCAAAGAACAGAATTGGGCAGGGCATGGACATTTCGGCTCTGGAGACAGGTACTGGGAACAGCTTGCTGGGTATGAAGAGACCACGTGATGTGAGGAGGCTCTGAGCTAGACTTTTACCTTTGGCCTATGTTTTCAGGGGATGGATGGTCCAAGTAAAGAAATCACAGGGTCTCTCCGAGTTCAGTTCATCAACTTCAAGTGACAATTTTGACTTAGTTTCCAGTTCCTTCTTTAGGTTCAAGTAACTGAACCTGAGACAATTGATAAATTGACCTCGTAAAAATATAAGCATAAGAATCATCAGAAAAATTCTGATTCTTCCAATGGAGTCTTAGTCTGAGACAAGTTATGACCATTGGATGCCTTTACCACCTACTTAGCAACAGCTTAAAATTGTTCCGATGCTGCCCTGTGGTCAGCTCATCCCACAGGGAAAGCCCTGGACGGAGGTCCTCTTCTGCTTCATTCAGGAGACTGCTTTCTGGGACTCTGGGATTTGTGTCTGCTCTCTCCATATCACATGGGGTTCACGTCCATCTTGTGTTGAATCCACCTGAATTTAATCCATTGACTGTTCTCTCAACCCACTCTCTGCATGGGCTCTGTTCTGTGGGAGTGCCCAGAGTCCACTTCATTTATCAGAGCAGTCAAGGATGTCCTTGTGAGACAGCCAATAGCATCAAGGAAAAGCTTAGTGGTGACTGGTCTTTGTAGGCTGGAACTAACGCTAGGAGATGCTTTTAGACAACCAGGCTGTCTTGTAGGGGCCAAAATAACAGAAGTTGGGTGGTAGCACTTAATTCTCAAAAGCTAAGTGGGCACAATTATCCTAATGAAAAATGCAGCAAGCTATACAGTTGGTAAATAGAATACAGCATCCTAAGTGGCAAAACAGATGGATAGTCCACAGGGGGACTGCACAGTCAAAAGAAATAACAGAGAGATGATTTAGGAGGCCAAGGATGGCAGCCTCAATAAAAAGTCATGATCCCTTACCCAATTTCCACACTTGAGCAACTTTCAGACCCAGAATCCAATGACTGAAGGACAGCCTGGGTCCCCAAGAGGAAGGACCCTGCCACTCCACGGCGAGTGCATTCAGTAATGATTCCCCAAGTCCTTCTCTAAGGGGACTGTGGCCTTTTTACTTGAGTAAAAATGCATTGGGAAAAGGGAAAGATCCAGACCATTTGAAGACTTGCTGCTTCACCTCACACTTTTATGTTATGAAAATGGCTTCTTTCCTTAAACCTCATGAACTAGGCTCTGGTAGCTTCAAACTTTTCTTCTGTAGCTTCCCCACCTCTCTCAGCCTTCACAGAATTGAAGAGAGTCAGGGCCTTGCTCTGGATAAGGTTTTTGCCTAAGGGAATGTTGTGGCTGGTTTGATCTTCTATCCAGACCACTAAAACTTTCTCCACATCAGCAATAAAGCTGTTTCACTTTCATATCGTTCATGTGTTTACTGGAGTAACACTTTTAATTTCCTGTAAGAACTTTTCCCTTGCATTCACAACTTGGCTAACGGGTGCAAGAGGCCTAGCTTTCGGCCTGTCTCGGCATTTGACATGCCTTCCTCCCTAAGCTTAATCATTTCTAGCTTTTGATTTACAGTGAGAGATGTGAGACTCTTCCTTTTGCTTGAGGCCATTGTAGGGTTATTAATTGGCTTAATTTCAATATCGTTGTGTCTCAGGGAATAGGGAGGCCGAGGAGAGAGAGACATGAGGAAACAGCAGGTCCGCGGAGCCGTCAGAACACACGACATTTATCGATTAAGTTCACTGTCTTGTATAAGCGCTGTTCATGCTGCCCCCAAACAATTGTAATAGTAACATCGCAGATCACCGATCACCATAAAAATATGCTAATAATGGGAAAGTTTGACAAAAATAGTGCTAGGATTACCAAAATGTGACATAGGTGCAAATGGCTGTTGGAAAAATGGCACTGATAGACTTAATGCAGGGTTGCCACAAACCTTCAATTTGTAAAAACTGCAATATCTGTGAAGCACAATAAAGCAAAGGACAATAAAACTAGGTACGCCTGTAACAATAATTTTAAAATAAATTAATAGTAATTAAAATTTGCATTTGAGCAAAATGTGTTTATGGTACACTTCTGGTCTACACGATTATAATTTTTAAAGATATTGCCAAATTTTTATTCAAAAAGTATGTGCTAATGTATAAATATATACCAATATATGCATTTTTAAGGCTCTGGAGATATATTGTTTAATTGTCTTCCAGAAAACATGAGCCAATTGATTCTCTCTTCAACACTGAAGAAGAATGCCTTTTATCTGTTATTAAAGGAGAACTTTTCAAAGAAATTATAATCACGACTGTCATACAGATATAAAGTGAACATGTGTCAAAGATTTTATTTAACTCACTGAGGACATTAGTAAGATGTTACAACCAGTTTAAAGAATTTAAAGTACCACATTGATATAGATCAGGAATGCTGCAATTAATTTACAAATAGATGTAAACATAACTTTTCTGGAGGGAGTTAGGAGGGGGACAAAATTTGCATGCCTATGGACAAGTAAGTTGCATTTCTATTATCTACAATCTACAACATGGCAGTAAAATAGCTCAAAGACAATGAAAGATCAGAATGCCTTTGGAATGCCATCACCAGGAAGGGTCGCTAGATATCTCCTTGTTGTCCACTGAATACACTCAGTAATATTTTGATCCATTTCAAAGTCTTTCACAATTTTCCCTTACACTGTGGGCCCACCACACTCGATTTCTTTCTTCTATAAATCTTTATAAACCATATTTTCATTTAGAAAGGAAGGAAGGAAGGAAGGAAGGAAGGAAGGAAGGAAGGAAGGAAGGAAGGAAGGAAGGAAGGAAAAGCCTAAGCAGCTGGAAAAATAGTGACCCACAAAAATGCCCCCCAGCTGGCTGTTTCTGAACATTGGGTCCAGCACCTAGACAATAGCTGGATTTTTACCCAGAAAAACTTTTGATCCTGTTATTATTTTTAACCAGATTGACGTTTTAGATCTGAAAATATAAATATTTTCATCAGAGTCATATCGACAATGGTAAATTCAATTGAGAAAATAGTTTCTTGTATCGACTCCATTAAACCTGTTTAATCCATCAGCTTTCTCCACATTACCACTAAAGTTAATTCATTTTTTTATTTCGAATGTATTTAGAAAAATAGTAATAATTTGGAAAAAGAGCAATGATATTTTTTAATTCTTTTATCGAGGTTATTTTTACTACTACATTTTATCTAGAAAATATTTGAATCTTTGAAAATTTTTGTACCAAATGTATCTGATTATAGCATTTGTCAATGTGAGTTTTATTTTGTGGCCTTCATCTCTATTAAAGCCAATTTCCTTGGTTTACATTTTTCTGTCTTGATGTCGTGATGAAGATTTGATTCTTTTGTTAATTTTCAGTTAGGAACAGTTTAGCCAGTTTTATTTTTTATTTATTTATTTATTTTTTCATCAGTTTATGTTACATCAGTTATGTTTACCAACTCTTCTTTTTCCTAGGTCAGACTTCAGAATTCAGTTTTGCCTTGGAGAATGATGTCAGTGTCTGAAATTTCAAATTCAGCCCTTCTGTATCTTTCCAACTACTTTATGTGTCTAATATTAACTCTCTATACTATGCTGTTACATGGACAAAGATCAAAGAATGTCCTCAGGGTAAAAACTTTAGGAACAAAGACATCCAGTTAGGTTTATGAGGCCTGATCATTCACCCATCCATTCTTCCAACCATCTATCAATTTGCCCACTGACCCATTCATTTAGCCATTCATCAGTCCTTCCCTTCATCCATTCATCTACTTACACATTAATCTAACTTATCCAACCAAACATTCTTTCATTTATCCACCCACTACCTACCTATCCACCCATTCACTCACCAATCACTCATCCACTAACCATCCATCCTTCTATCCAAACATCCATCCATCCATTTATTCATCCACCCATCCATCCATGAATCCATTAATCCATTTATCCTCCCAGTGGTTCTTAACTAGGAGCAATATTGCCCCCTAGGAACATCTGGAAATGTCTGGAAACATTTTTAGCTGTCATAACTAGGTGATATTACTGGCATCTAGCAAATAAACTCCAAAGATGCTGCTAAACATCCTACAACACACAGGACAACCCCCCACAAAAAGGAATTATCTGACTTAAAATGTCAATAGTGCCAAGATCGAGAATTCCTGATCTACCCCATCCAACCACCCACCCACCCATTCACCACACGTATTTACT
>NW_011889052.1:380271-417131 GCF_000151845.1 Pteropus vampyrus
CTTTTTCCTAGGTCAGACTTCAGAATTCAGTTTTGCCTTGGAGAATGATGTCAGTGTCTGAAATTTCAAATTCAGCCCTTCTGTATCTTTCCAACTACTTTATGTGTCTAATATTAACTCTCTGTACTATGCTGTTACATGGACAAAGATCAAAGAATGTCCTCAGGGTAAAAACTTTAGGAACAAAGACATCCAGTTAGGTTTATGAGGCCTGATCATTCACCCATCCATTCTTCCAACTATCTATCAATTTGCCCACTGACCCATTCATTTAGCCATTCATCAGTCCTTCCCTTCATCCATTCATCTACTTACACATTAATCTAACTTATCCAACCAAACATTCTTTCATTTACCCACCCACTACCTACCTATCCACCCATTCACTCACCAATCACTCATCCACTAACCATCCATCCTTCTATCCAAACATCCATCCATCCATTTATTCATCCACCCATCCATCCATGAATCCATTAATCCATTTATCCTCCCAGTGGTTCTTAACTAGGAGCAATATTGCCCCCTAGGAACATCTGGAAATGTCTGGAAACATTTTTAGCTGTCATAACTAGGTGATATTACTGGCATCTAGCAAATAAACTCCAAAGATGCTGCTAAACATCCTACAACACACAGGACAACCCCCCACAAAAAGGAATTATCTGACTTAAAATGTCAATAGTGCCAAGATCGAGAATTCCTGATCTACCCCATCCAACCACCCACCCACCCATTCACCACACGTATTTACTTAAATGTTTATTGAGCACCTGTCACAATGTCTTTCAATCCTGACTGTGGAGCATGTCAAATGTAACAAGTGCACAGGTATCACCCTTGAAGATTCGGGTTTTGATAATCAGAAACCATGGACGTTTGTGAAAGTTAATCAGTAGAGAAGCTTCTGTGTTTGTTTCCAAGAGAGTATGTGGTATTAAATAGTTGTTAATTGGTTAATCGACAATGAGTCACCATATTAATCAGGTACACAAGAGCATACCAAAGGCAAAAAACAAATAAATGTCCAGGTCTTCTTCTACCTGGGGGAGGGGGTGTCTCAACTCAGCTACACATTAGAATCACTTGGGGAGCATTTAGAAAATACTGATACCCAGATCTTGGAGGCTCTGATTTAATTGATCTGGGACGTGGCCTAGGCATAAGAATTTTATAAAAGCACCCGGGTGGAAATAGTCAGGGATAAGAACAGCTGTGTCAGAACTCAAAAATCCACCTCCCTTTTTCTTTATTGGCTAATTTTTTTTTTTTGCATGTACATAGCACACGTGGTTTTTCCTTTTCGGTTTATTCAGAATCCAATCTTAATAAAGTTTGAGGTAATAATCTGTATCCTCTTTGCCCTTGGATTCTTGGATTGCCTTATTTATTGTATGTGTTGGGGGTAAGGGGGATTGACCTAGAATCAAAGGCCCCCAGGATCACAGGATTGCTGGCCACTAAGGGAAGGGCTCTTAATCCATCTTCTGCTTCTGGGGCTTTTCAAGAGAGTGGCATTGGCAGGAGATCATGAGCTCTAAAACAAGAACTAATTATACATCTTTACTAATATTAGAATTTTTAAACAGATGGTAACAAAATTTAGGTGAAAAGATTTAAAGAAAAAAGAAATGGAAACACCTAAGTACCGTTAGATGTCCCGCTCACGAACAACTAGTCATCCACTGGTGATTTAACAGATCCTGTTTTCATGTCAGGTTTGAGTAAACTCAAGTTTCAGGTCCAAAAATCCTTCTTGTGTTTGGATACTACTGCACTATATTCCACCACTACCACTATACTCTTCTACAGCTCTGGGACTTTTTTTTTTTTTTTTTGGCTTAAATAATAAACATTTGCTTCTCACAGTTCTGGAGGCTGGAAGGAAATATAAGATCAAGGTGCCAGCAGATTCGATGTCTGGCGAGAGCCCGTTTCCTGGTTCACAGATGACCGTCTTCTCACTGCCCCTTACCTTCCAGAAGAGCAGCTCGGGAACTTTTTAATGCTTTACTAGGTATCAAAATGCTCGAGTTCTTTCTTTTCTGTGGCTCTAACCCAAACAGAAGGGATTCTTACCTAATTTGGTTTTCTGCCATTCCGAGGGAACAGGAATGATAACGGATGTTTATAGAAGGCTTTAGGCATCGCAAAGTCCTCATAGACATCATCTCACATGATCTTTTTAGCATCCCTGTAGTGGGGTGGGTAGTAACAGCTGCTGCCCCCATTCTACAGAGGCAGAGATTGAGCCTCAGAGAAGTAAGGGCACCCAAGATCACAGACTCTGAGTATGGGGTTCTCACATCCTGTGTTCCTTTTTCATGTAACTGCCACATACACTGGCCACATTCTCTATGCACTCAGCTTTTTGGGAGGCTTCCAGGTCCTTCCTTCAACCTCTCTGACCTGCAGAAAAGACCAAGGCACAGCCCTTTAACAAAGAGGGTTCCTTCCACCCTTGCCATCTCTGCCCTTGCCATCATTCCCAAATTTAAGAACAATACTTGCCTGCTCTACACACTCATCTCCAGCCTCCTAATGCTTTTTACAGCTTTTTCTGGACAGAGCAGATTCTCCTTTAAGGGACTTGTAACAGGAAAAGCTCACCTGGGTTCAGAAATCAGTTTCTTATAAGCCTTTTGTTATTGAAGCACATGATCACGGCCAGCTCTTGAGGTCCCTACATGTGAGACTCCCTCTTTTTCCTTCCAGCCTTTGCTAATACATTTCTGCAAGTGGGGTGCCTCTCCTTTATTGTTGGAAAGCTGAGCTGGTAGAAATGTCTTTCATCTGCTCGTAGATAGGTTGTTTTTCTTAATAAAAATATTCTTTCTAAATTAAATGTTATTTTCATTAATGAAAGCAATTGATAAAGAAAATTAATTTAAAAACTTTAAGAAGTCGCCTCATTTCACCTAGAAACTATTTGACATTGTTGTCTTTTTTATTCACATATATGTGTGAATATCTACGTATATGATGTAATTTTCAACTGTTATATTCATAGATATTCACACATATATGTGAATAAAACTTTTCCACAGCTGCTTTTATAGAATCACAGAATTTAGATCTAGAAGGACTCTAGAGGCCTCCAAGACCTTTTTCCTGGTTTGAGAGTTTCTCTCACAAGGACCTTGAATGGGGCTCCCAAATACTGCTTGCATCCTCCAGGCACTGGGATCCCAATTTGCACCAAGACCATTCACTCCAGGGCAGAAAACTTGTCCCATTTTTTCCTCCCAAAATGACAGAAAATCTTCCCCCTTTGGACTTCACGTCTCAGATGGAATGTCCCTAGCTTCTGTGATTATTCCATGCCTGATGGAGTTTTCTGAGCTTCTCATGATGTTGGCCACACTCCCCTGGGAAGTCTGTCCACTTAAAACACGGCCTCCGGCCCCCAACATGAAGTTCCAAGTGTGGCCTGGAAGATGTGGTATGCAATGGAACTCCTACTTCCTTGACCCAAGACACATGACCTCCAGTCACACTGCCTAGGATGGCACTGGGTATATTTTTAGCAGCCGCTTCTACTGTCAACATTGGATTGGTCTTAAAAAGCTATCACAGTCATAATTAATTGGAGAAAGATAATGCCAGTCTTAATACTGCCTTTTCAAAACTTTGGGGTGTGTGTGTGTGTGTGTGTGTGTGTGTGTGTGTGTGTGTTTGCTCACCATCTATCAGATGTAATGCTGGGCACATCGATCTCTTTATTATTGTTGTTGTTACTGTCATGGTCGTTTCAGCTGGTTGAGGCCCTGCTGTGCACTAGACGTGTATCAATTCCTTCATTTCACAGACCCCTAAGATTAACTATTGCTTTACACATGAGGAAAGGCAGGCAGGGAAATTGGGCCACTTGCCCAAGGAGTAGTAAAGAGGCCCTTGTGGCCAGAGCAGAGAGCCCAAGGGGGAGAGTCAAGGAGATGAGAGGAAAGTCACAGGGGGCAAGATCAGGTAGGGCCTGGTGAGCTGGTTTAATGACGTGGATTTCACTCTGAGAGAAATATGAGCCATTGAAAGTTTGAGAAGAGGTGTGATGTGATCTAACTTATATTTCCGGAGGATCAACCAGGCTGCTGTTCTGGAAATAGACTATAAGGGAACAAGGCAGGAAGCAAGGACACGGTTAGGAAGCTGTTGCAAGATCAAGGCAAGAGATAATAGTGGCTTAGATCAGGGTAGGGGCTGTAGAAGTGGTGAGAAGCAGTCGGATTTCTAATATAGTAAGAAGGTAACGTCCACTGAATTTCTCGACAGATTTGATGTGGAGTGTGAGAGGAAGAGAAGGGTGAAGTATAAAACTAAGGATTTAGCCTGAGCAATTGGGCTAAGATAAAGGAGGATGTGGGTAGACCATCCTTGGGGGCAATTAAGCATTTAGTTTTAAACACAGTGATTTGTAGATGTCTTAATAGATCATTCAGGAGGAGATGCCAAGTTAGCAGATGGCTATATAGGATTAGAGTTTGGGAGAGCAGTCTAGGCTAGATATATAAAGTTGAGAGTTGGTATATGGATGATGTTTAAAGGTACAAGACTGGATGAAATCACCAGGAGAGGAATCTCCCTATTAAATAAAGATTAGATGTATCCTGAATCTTTCGTTCTTTCCACCATGTCTCTTATCTATGCTTTCAGTGTTCCGTATTTCTTCATCCCTCTATACTGCAATTCCAGGCAATTTCTTCAGATCCAACATCCAGTCATTAATTCTCTTTCACTGTTTCTAGTCTGTAATTTTAACTTTTGGAACTACATTTTTTTTTCATTCATAGGAATTCTTCTTTTAAAAAATCTGTGATCCATTTTAATAGTTTATCATATTTTCATTCCTGTTTGTCTTTATTTGAATTATATATTGTATAATCTTTATTCTATAATTTATCTGAAGTTCTTATAAATCTGATCCTCCTTTCATTATGCCTCCATGATTATTTCCACACACGCGTGTGCACATGCACAAATGTGTGTGTGTGTGTGTGTCTGTGTATAATCTTTGGAGCTCATGTTTACTAGGGTTTTGAGGGAATGCTATGTCACTGGGTAAATGGCCCATACAGTAGATTTTTTAATTTGATTCTACAAGGTGTTTCAGCCTTGGGCTAATTTTTATGCTAATTCCTCAGCCTTGTGGTTCCTGCACCACAGTGTCAATCTGAATCCCAAACCTGTGCATGGTTGCAAATTCTCATAGGACCTGTTCACCCTCATCCCTGGGGAAAGTTTTTTTTTATTATTTCTCTGTGGTAGTGGGGGAACTTCTTTAGCTTACCTCTTCATCAAGGATGAAGCCTTCGGGGTGCCGGCTTTATGCAGTAGGGTCCCATTTCCAGCTTCCTGTGGGGCATGGGCCAAAGTCTTACTTCTTGTACTTATGTGTGCACTAATGCTCAACGGTCACACTCCACTCACACACCTTCTCTCCCCATCCCTAGCAGCCATAACCAGTTCACAGTGCTTTCAGCTCTCCAGCTCCTGGCAGTTCTCTTTCTTTCCTGCAAATTTAGTTTTGCACTTAAAAGGATGTTATACTTTAACCAGAGTCTGTTTATAGAAGGAGTGTTTTCAGGTTATCTTATCTGACACATAGATGGAATTGGAAGTCCCTTCAGGGGTGATTTTGATGGTCGGATTAGCTCAGCAGAAAACTATATTCTAGAATAACAGGCCCATCTGAGGGGACGTGATGCCCCCTGTCATGTTGGAAGCATCTGCTCCTGTGAGGAGCTTGCGTGGAGCGCCATTTGAGTTTATTCCTATGGCTCTGCCTATATTGATGATTACTTACTGCGGTTTGTGGCAGAGCTGACCAAAGAGGTCTATGTGGTGACAAATGAGCTGAAGACAAAGTGCCATTGCCAGCAGGCCCCAGGACTGGCTGTCCAGGAATTCTGAAAAGTGACGTCTAGCATGCTACATGCCATTCCAGCCAAAGAGGGGGAATGAAGTGAAGTGGGATAGGTAACTCCGCAAATCGCTGCTTCCTGTGTCCCCAACAAGATGACACAACCCCTGTTTGCTATGTCCTGTTTCCTGAGGTACCCCAAAGACCCAGGAACCCCAAACAAGCCCTGGTAAGGGCAGGGGCGGCCAAGAAGGGAAAGAATCAGAACTCTGCCTAAGGCCTCTAATAGCTGGGAGGGTGAGAGCCTGGGCAGACCTGCCTGTTTGGCCACAATCAAGGGAAACATGAGGACTATCCCCAGGGCTATGTGCACACCATTAGTGATGGTCAGTGACAGTCCTCATACGTGTCATCTCAAGGAATGAAGTCGGGAGACTTCAGAGCTGTTCCAGGGAGCCTTGGTGTGGGATGAGTCTCTGAAAACTGTTATAGGACCATTATGTATCGGTCAGTGAAAAAGAAAGGGGCTGGACAGGTGAGAGGGGCAGAGACCACAAGGAGAGCCTTTCTGCTTTCTCTCAACAAGACTGCCACCCATCTGCTCATTGATGGGCTGGGGAACAGAATGACAGGGGCTCTGACTGGATAGATGCCGTCTAGTTCAACCTTCCAGGCGGTGCAGGCTCTGCAACCCCCCTTCTGGACAGCCTCCAGCCATGGGGCCTTTGCTGCTGCCTTTATGGTAGGACTACTTTCACTTTAAGCTTCTTATTTTGCAATAAAAATCTGCCCTTCAGCCATTTCCACCTAGACCAGGTCCTCTCCTGGTTGCTGAGGAAGGAGAGCCTCCCGCCCTCACTGGCTCAGCAACACAGACAGAGAGGATGCTCCAGCTCCATGAGAACCAGCGCTCCTCAGGCCCCGCTCCGCCCCAGGATGTCCATGCGGGCAAGGAGAGACGCTGGCCAGTGGGGCAGAGGCTCACTGGGAGGAGCTACTTTTCCACTTTCCTCCTCCTGCAGACTCGGTTCTGACCCCATCTGTACCTGGGGAAAACATCCTCCCAGACAGGAAATAAAATTAAGTTCTTGGATGGGCACTAAGAGTCCAGACTGCAACATTATTTTATCTTGTTCCTGCATATAAGACAGTAAACTGGAAGCAAAAGTGTCCTGTGAAGATAAGCAATAGTGTCCTTTGAAGGCCATTCCTCCTGGCGGGCAGGCCATTTGCCTTCCCTGGGCTGGGCCCCAGGCTTGGAGCAGACTGGTTGCGAGTCTGGGCAGGTGCTTCAGCAGGGGCTGCTGGGGATCTTGTCTGTCAAGGCACTGGTGATGAGTCCCTATTTTTTGTGTGCCTGTTGGAGGCCCATCATGGTTTTTAAGTAATTGTGCTGGACACAGAAAACGGGAAAAAATGGGAATTGATTAGGAGCGTGGACTTAACAAGATTTCAGAAGCCATGCCGCTTACCCCTTCCCCCCCTCTACCCCCGCCCCCCATCATTCTTCTAGCAAACATCACAGTTTTGGGACAAGGATTCCCTCTGACCAGCACCAATTCTGTGAGAAATAATGTTCCCATTCGATCCCTTTCACTGTCTCATCCTAAAGAAAATGTGTAAAACTGTTTCAAAATGGTGTGACGGGCGTGCTTAAAAGAAGACATGCATATTTCAAGGGTCCACTTAAATTCTTGTTTCGGACAAGAATTAGGTTCGAAAAGAAAAACAGAGGGTTCTATCTCTAGAGGGTTGGAGGCGCATGTACTCTGAAGGGCCCGCCCTCCCCAAATCAACCGGATGTTCATTAACCCTACCCTGTTAACGCACCGCTAGGTTCTCAGAAGGCAAGTGGGAAAAGTGGGCTGAAACAAATAGTGGGCGGGGAGCAGGCAAATGCTAAAACCAACTTGGAAGACGGAGATGGAGCCGAGATTCCTTGCCACACCTGGGGAACTGAAGCTGAAGTTCCCGCATTAAGCTGGGATTCTTTTTTTCCTCCCAAATTTTTTATTGTAGTAAAATACACATAACACGACATTTACCATATTAACCATTTTTAACCGTACAGTTCAATGGTATTAACTATATTCACAATGTGTGACCATCACCACCATCCGTCTCCATAACTCTTTACATCTTGTAAAACTCTATACCCATTACACGACAACTCTCCACTCCCCTCTCCGCCTGGACCCTGGCAACCACCACTCTACTCTTTGTCTCTATGATTTTGATGGCTAAGTATCTCATATAAGTGGAATCATACAATATATGTCTTTTTGTGACTGGCTTATTTCTCTTAGTGGCTGTACCATTTTATATTCCCATCGACAGTGCACAAGGGGTCCAATTATTACCAATCCTCACCAACATCTGTTGTCTGTTTCTTTGATTGTAGTCATCCTAATGGGCGACCCACTGTAGTTTGGTCATGACCCACTGTAGTTTGGGTTTGCATTTCCCTAATGATTTGTGATGCTGAGCATCTACCTTTGTGCTTATTTGTATATATTCTTTAGAGAAATGTCTATTCAAGTCCTTTGCCTATTTTTTGAAACGGGTTTTGTTTTGGGGTTGTTGAGTTTTAGGAGTTCTCTATATATTCTGGATATTAATACTTTATCAAACTGGAATTCCTGAAGTAGGTTAAAATGGTCCTGGGTTGGTCATGCCCTATAGCTAACTGTAAAAGCAGGAGCAAACCCTTTTGGAGGAAAGTAACTTCGGCTAATGCACTCGGGACTCCCAGAGCTTAAGCTCAATCAAATATGAGCTTATGATTTAAACACACACACACACAGATAGAAGCCACCATGAGACAGTTTCAGCAACATAGGAAACATTTTGACCTTGAAAAATCTGATCCTACGTATTCCATATACAATAATCTATATGAAAGGTTTAAATAAATATAGAGTGGTTCAAGTGAAACATCTACATGAAGGGTTTGTGCATCGGCACGTCTCAAACATAAAAAAAAAAGTCCGAAACGGCCAATGTAGAGAGTTCTAGAGACTGAGGGATAGCGGGAGAATATAACATCGATCTGTAGAAATGCATGATTCCCCCATTGAATGATTTAGATTTTAAACATTTACCTGAGACATTGAAAATAATTAAAGAAAATACACGGTTTGCCTGGAATATCAAGAGAGATTCATGGTGGTAACTATGCAGATCATTTTGGTTCACCTTTTCTACAATCTTGAAGTAACTCATGCCAGTTACACACACCAAGCTTTAAATAATTTACAATAAGCAATAATATTTTTGAAACTCTTCCTCTAAAGCTAAAGACCTTTTCGTCCTCTTACTCAAGATATAGGATGACCTTAATCAATTGATCAAAATTAACCTCACCAATCATGGGACAAAGCAATATCCTGTGCTCCTGTTACAGACTGAATGTTTGTGTCCCCCAAAAACGCATCTGTTGAAGTCTTAATCCCCAATGTGATGGTACAGTAGTCCCCCCTTATCCTTGGGGGAAACATTCCAAGACCCCCAGTAGATGTCTGAAACCACAGATTGTACTGAACCCTATACACATACGTACCTTTTCATTTAAAGAGAAATCCTTTATGGCTTCTCTTTGGCACATCCAATGTTCCAGTATCACTACTCTTGCAAGCTTGGGGGCCATTATTAAGTGAAATAAAAGTAACTTGAAAACAAGCACTGAGATACCGCGACAGTCAATGTGATAACCAAGAGAGCGAGTGAGTGAGGTTGTGTATACATTGTAGATACACTGGACAAAAGGATGATTCACCTGCACCGGCTGAGCACTCACCAGCACATCCTGGCCATGGTCTGTGGGACCCTGTTTAGCCTAGTCCCGTCCTAGGACTCTGGAGCTGGCAGAAGATACCCACTAGCTCTGGGTGACCTGGATCTCCCTGAGCTGGCATACTCCTCCGCCTCTCTAAAGTGGGGTGTGTGATCCTGGGTGTCCTAGTAATGAGGTCCCTGAGGCCCCGCCTTCCTGGATACATGAACCCCCCCCCCCCCCCCAGTTACCTTCTGTTCTGTCTTCACTTTGGCATTGTAAAAGGAGATTGAATCAGGGCCCTCGGGCAGCATCGTCTGCTGCAGCTGGCTGAACTTGTCCTGGTCATCTTCTCCCTAGAGAAGGCCCAACTCAGCACAGTCCCTTCAGCCTGGTATTGTCAGAATTCACCCTGACAAGATTTGTGGTGCACGTCAGGGCAGCTCTTGCTGGGTTTGCAAATCCCCACCCAAGGTAGCTCACAAGGCCGTTGTTGCCAGCATCATCACAGATACCCTGTAACTGCCACGGGGCAGGATGAGCCACACAAAAGGGTAGCTGCAATAATTGGTGTTTTCTGTGTCCCTAGCCTTGAAAATTGGGGAGACCGCCAGCCTGGGCCAGCTGTGGGAGAGGCTCAGAGCAGCCCGTACACTGCCATGTTTGTGGAGAGAACAGAGGACAAGGGGCACTGCCCACTACCCCGTGCTCACTCATCATCCCCACCCATGCCCCTGTGCCACTCACCAGAGACACGATCCTGCTGATAGGCAACAGGCCAGGCCGGATGCTGCCACCTGGCTTCAGTGCCATCTGCATGTCCTCGGGGATGAAGAAGGACTCGTTGTACCAGATATCGAATTCTGCAAGGAGGCAGGAGACAGCACTGTGAGGTACGAGGAAGTCCCTGAGAAGCAGGCAAAGGCCAGGTGTGCCTGTTTTGTGCCTGTCACAGGTTCACCTTCCGTCATCTCCTGCTCCAGGGTCTCACCTTTCCCATCTCCATCTCCTGCCTGCAGAGTCCTGAAAACACACATCTGAAGACCCTGCCCGGCCCCTGCCTCTGCCAGAGAAAAACTCCAAAGCCGCTTCTGGAACCCGGGGTGGCCCTGCCCTGTGCCTCCCGGGACCTGAGATGACTAGCCAACCTTCCCAAATGGCGCACCTGTGAGCAGGCGGTTGCGACACTGATCCACTAGGTGCTGGCAGTACTGGATCTCAGCCCTGAGGTCACGCAGGTCCTGATACTCAGTACGGTACTGCTTCTTGAGGTCTTTGAGTTTCAGGATCAGCAGGAATTCCTCCTCGTCGATGATCATCAGCCCCTTGTTCTCATACTCTCCTGCAGGGAGATGGAGGCGGTTAGGAAGCCAGGGCCCAGCTGGGCTGAGGGGAGGAATGCGAGCCAGAAAGAGGGAAGAGTGCTGGCAGAGCAAGACAGGAGACCAGGGGAAGGGCCGGGCCGTGGCCTGGGGGTGGGCAAAGCATGAGGAGGCCAGCTGCCAGGACAAGTCTCACGGTGGGAGGGGCTTAAATCAGAGAGCCGCACTGGCATTTCTAGGACAAACAGGAGCAGTGAGCAGCGGGGAGGGTAGAGATGGCCCATGTTCCACTCTTATTTTTGATCTTAAACCCCATCGGCCAAAGATATTCAGTAAGCATCTCTATTATGTGAATGTTTAACTTTTTTTTTGTAAGTTATGTACACGAAGTAGCCATCACTGGCTGGTTTCACAAGGCACTTGGCAAGGTTCTTTATTAATAATAGTGCATGTAAACCCACATTTCAAATCGTCTTTTCGTTAGAGACGATTAGATGTCTATATCATTCACCAGCTACCTTCTTCTTAAAGTTGATTAGACATCTGTGTCATATTGAGCAGCTGTCAGAGGCTCCAGAAAGAGAGGGGTTAGTTGTGCTATTGGTCTTCTCCATTCACGATCGTGTTGTATGGGCCTTTAACGTCTGTCAGTTTGATGAGGACTGTCAGGTTAAGATACAGTCTGTGGAACCATTCGCCTAGCTGTCCACTGTCCATAGCACCTTGAAAGCTCAGCATAAGTGTCATGTCAACCCCCCAGGGTATGGGGCTTTCACCCTAAGATCCCCCGAGAGTGAGCCCTGTGTGAGACAGGTGTGTGGCTGGGGTGCGTGCAGTAGTCCCAGGTGCTGGAGAAAAACAGTAGCATTTCCAATGATGTTTACTGGGAAAAGTAAGACATTAAGTTTCACTGCCACCATTAATGTTATGTGTCACTGACACTATAACGACACCTTGGTCATGCCGATCTCCCAATTTCAAGATGTCTGGAGTTGCCCTCACAAGGTCCCTTGCCTGCCGTGGAGATCGATCTGGTCTCTGTGCTGTGTGACATCCCTGATGTGGTCACTTTGATAGACACAAATCCTTCATAGAGTCTTTACTGGACTCTGAGATGCGGGTGGCTGTGTTGAGGTCTTAGTGGCAGTGAACCCCTTGGCCCTCTGATACCTACATTCTCATTTCTCTCCTCAGTTCTCATGTCCTGACCAGCACCTCCACCCTAATCAGACCTCTGGGGGCAGTGAGGAGACCACACCAGGACCCAAAGACCTTGTAGGGATGACCAGCCACCCATCTCCCTGGGCGGAAGCTTCGATGAGGACAAAAGTCTATATCTCTACATCTCCATGGGCAGCAGCACCTATCGAGTGGAAGGCCAGCACCTGAGTCTGAGATAAAGCAATAATGTAGGGCTCGAAGAAAAAGGGTGGCTGAGAGAGAAGGACTCTGTGGCTCCCCAGGGCTAACTAGAGCCAAGTGGTGACCCAGGGATGAAAGCCGCATCCCAACAGCCCTGGCTGACCCCCTTCCGTCTCAGTCCTCCAGAGCCCGCATCCCATTTACCTTGCTTCTCTCGCAGTGACTTCTGGAAATTTAGTGCCTCTTTGGCCATGTCGATCTCCCGCTTGATGACATTGATGCGCTGTGTGGTCTCGCTGGCCCTTTTCCTGCGCTCATTCAAGATGGACTTGTTTTCTTTGAAGATGCGATTGATCTCACTACCTCGCTCATTCTTAAAGTCCTCGAAGGCCACGGGCTTGGAGGGTGGGGTGCCGGGTCTGCAGATGGAGTGGGGAGGAGGAGGAGAAATAGGGCAGCTGGTTTGGAGCCACCGGAGACTTCACTTTTCTTCCCCGGGGCTTTGTGAGCAGGAGGCCAGAATTCCTGGGCATCACCTAGCCCAGATGGGAGTAACCTGTAGGAATCATTCCCTCATCTCTATGCTACTCAGCACACAAGGCACAAGACCACTGCAGAAAATGAGCCAAGCAAGGGAACGTGTGAGAAACGGAAAATGAAACAAACCATTCACTACCTATTGGCAACCACAGTTTGGTGTATCTGCTTCATGGATTTCTTTGATAAATTTGTAAATGTCTGGGACCATGTAGTATATATAATTTTACATCTTACTTTTTTTCACAGAAGCATTCTTTCATGCTCTTAAAAACCTCGAGAACTCCAGGTGGAGTGTTGGGGTAGGGGGAAGAGGACTGTCTGCAACTTGCTATGAAATACATCAAAAAATAAGATGAATGGAGGGATGGAATAATGGACACACGCACTCAAAAATGGGCACGAGATGAAAGAAGTATAGGACCATGTTAATTGTAGAACCAAGGGTATTCACTGTATAATTCTTGCAACTTCTCTGAATGTTTTGGAGATGTTCATAGGCTGAGGGAAAAATTTCATGTACATCCTTGTACATTTCAAGAGCAGAGATGATAATTTACTTAGAGTTATCTCCCTAGTGTTGGCTACTGAAGGTCTTTCGAAAGAAAAGAATTTTGGCTTTTTAAATTAATGATACAATGGACATATTGTCGTATAAATCTCTGTCCATATCTCTAATTATTTCCTCAGGATAAATTCCTAACTCAATTACTGAGAGGAACTGCATGGCTGGAGGAAGGGTCTCCTACCTTGAGACGTTGTACCTTCTGAGTGCATTACTAATTCCAAAACTATGTAAATTTAATTATTTAAATAACTGCTATTTGGAGAGTCTAAAATGATTCCGTGTATCCTGGATGACTCCTGAGGCTGGACCACCATTTTGTATGTGGATAAGCCATCATGTTTTCCTTTTGAACTGTGCTCCTAGTCCTTGCCCATTATCCCCCTATTTTATTTCTCTTCTATCCTCAAGTGCTCTTTACATATTGAGGATCATATTTTGGTTTGGAATGACCCGGGGCAAGGGCTAGCGTTACACTAGGTCACCTGGGTGGGCGCAGTTCCTCCTTTGGGGAGTCCGAGGGAAGGGTTTCAATGTTGGAGGTCTCCCGGTCCCGCAGAAGCATGTCTTTGGCGTCTCCATCCTTGGAGGATGGGGTCAGCTGGGTCTTGGAGGTGGAAATTTCAAAGTCCTTGCCACTCACGGGGCTGCTGGCACCTTCTTTTTTTGCCAAGGAGCTGGAAGGAGAAGGCAGGGGACGCCACGTCTCAGTCATGGGCAGTGAGGTGTCTCTGGCGCTGATGGGCGTGACCTTTCTCAGCCCTCACACACCAGAAGCCCCGTCTCACTCAGCTCCTATCTTGAACACATACCTAGGCCAAAGGGCAAAGAATATGACCCTAAGCCATGCAGATGGGGAGGAGGAGGAGAGCATTTTCCTCCCTTTTATCAGAGCAAGGAGCCCTCCCTTCCGCAGCCTTGGCAGGAGACACCTGGGAAGAATGGGCCATCTTTAGGTGTGAAAGCGTGTAGATCTGTGGGGTGGGCCACAGGCTCTCAGGAATAATATGGCTGCTGAGGCATCCCTGGGAGGGGGAGGCAGAGCCCCACTCAGCGTGGTTCGTCTGTGGACTAGTGGGATATCAGAACAGGTCTGCCCTGGTGCTCGGACCAGTCCACGCCTGCTCTCCCCACCTACATCAGTGACCCTAGGAAAGTAGCTGCCCGCCCTCTCCAAGTGACAGTACCAGGGTCCTTGCTCCCAGAGAGGCACGTCTGAGGCCTGAACTGACAGGAGGGTGCACCCTCCCGCCCCTCACTGTTTCCTCCTTCCTTCTTCTTGCAATAAGTGTGGCTTGGTGGGGGCAAGCCTCGATCCATCTGATATGGCACCCATTGGGCAGCGGCAGAGCAGAGGGCTGGCGTGTGATTGCCCTTTCTGGTGGGGCAGGAGGAGGTCAGGGGCATCATGAACCTCTGCTATGCAACTCCTGGCCTGCATGTGACAGTCTTCTACAATCGGCTTTGGCCTGTGTCCTTTAACAAGTGATAACAGTAACAGATTCCTATCGAGTACTTTCCAAGGACCGGGACTGCGTTTACTCATCCTCACCACAACTCCAACGACTCTGATGCTATCATTATTATTATTCCCATTTTAGGGATGAGGAAAAGAAGGCATAACGTGACCCCTTGGGTGAAAGAAGTACTGAGCGGAGAGGTGAGCCCTGGTGTCACCTCTGGAGCCTGTGTTCTTGCTCACTGCTACAGCACCTCCCAGGGAGGGCGGCTCATGAAGTGAACTTTCACCCTCTTCCCACCTTGCACATGCAAACGAGTCTCATCTGAAAGGTGAATTGGGGTTTTTAGGTGATAATGAGTGCCAGTCAGTGACGGGAGGTGGGGTTTCCACATGAAGTACCAGAGGGGCAAGTGCTGGCCCGGCTTCTCACTTCATTCTACCACTGAGCAGCGGTGTGACCTTGGAAGTGACTTCCTCCCTCTGAGCCTCAATGTCCTCATCACTAATATGCAGACATTAACTCCCACCCCGTGGGGTTGCCAGGTGACCAGCCCCAGCCTGGGCCCCACAGATGTTAGTATCGGCAGCAGTGACATGCACTATGACCACACAGTAGCTAAGACACCAGAGGAAAGACGGGAACAGCTTGTGTCCCCCCCTTTTCCTGGCCGAGGAGGGCCAGGAGCTGAACAGGCAAAGCAGCAAGAAGGTCGCTCACCTGACCTCTTTCAACATCTTCTTGGACTTGGATTTCTTCCCGGGTTTGGCAGAGAAAGGAGAGACCCCAAGTCCGAAGCCTTGTCCATCGGTCTCGCCCACTAGGTGGCCGTCAACATCCACAAGCCCTGCCTGGATAGAGGCCAGCCACAGGCCCAAGGGTTAGATTAAGGTTTTGGGCCCCCTGAGGACCCAAGTGTATATGGGCTGAAGGCTCAGGTGGGCATTGTTCAGCTCACATCAAGATGTGGCTGCTGCTGCTGCTAGGTTTAGGCTGTCCCCAACAGAGCTGTCTCTGACCACCCCATCAAATGTCCACATTCCACACCAACTCCACTCACTGGTCTGGTGTCTCATTCCATACCCTGAGGGTCCTAAGGCTTGTTCCAACACAAATCCAGGAATTGATCTTGTTTTTATCAGCCACATCTCCAATTTTAGAGATCATTTTGAATCTTATGTGGTTTACTCTTACATAGGTCACCCCACACTCATCCTGGTGTTACCTTTATCTGTTCCAACCCTAGATCTGCTTTAATGGATACTTGCTGGGGATGAAAAAAATCTGACATGACTGCTGTCAGCAAGAGGCAACTCTGCTTACCTTCTGGACAGCAGAAATGGTTGCAAAGTCATTCTTGTCTATGAAGGTGTACTTCCTGCGCAAAGTGGACTCCACTTCCTGTTCCTGTTGGCTTGGGAGAGAAAGTGAGAGAATATCTCATATCTGGTGTCATTCTAAACCCTCTGGAGCAAGAACCAAGTACATACTGGAGTTAAAAGGCATTTGGGTGTCGCTCCTTGTGAAACAGCCAGGCCTTAACCATGAACCAGACCAGACAAATCAAGCTCATTCCACGTCCAACTCCCAAATGCACACACCCATCGTCCAGCTCCCAAATCTGCAGGGCTCACCCTATGTGCCTGGCTCATCTGCTCCAGGATGACTTTAACAGGCAGTAAGGAAGCCTGCCTTGGGACCACACTTCCCCACCTGGGTACTGTCTCTCACAAGCCCTTTGGAATCATGTGACCAGCTTCTGTGATATCATCCGGCATGAGCCACTCAGGCTACAGGTATGTGTGCGTCCAAATAAACCTCAAATGCCTGCTGAGGTGGGGCTGAGGGTGGGGGAGCGGGGAGTATTCATGATGCTCTGCTCTGGCCATGCGCAGGGCCGGCGCTCCATAAAGACCTCCTGTCCACCAGGGCCCACTTCCTCTCTGAGAAGCCCCAAATGGAGGGTTGTCCTTCCCATACCCCCGGGGGAAGGAAGGGTGGGAGGATCTGAGAGCTCAGCAGCAGAGACAACTGGGGACACCAGGGGTCTGGGCACACCCCGGGGATTCTCATGTGGCTTCTCACATGTGAGAGATGGGCGGTGTGCTTGGAGGCCGCATCCAAACCACGGGAAATGAAAAAGGCTGTCCGACGAAGGGGTCGGATGGATGCGGGGTCCCTTACCTCAGAACCACCCGGAACTGGTTGAACACCTCCTGGATCTGTCTGAGGTTAATTATCTGGAGGGAAGAGAGGTTAGACCTCGGCACCACGGGACCAAGGCTATGTCTGTGTTAGCAGAAAACCAGGGCCCCTGGGCTAACCTGTGACCACCTGTCTCGAGAACAGGACATCTGCAAATAGCCTCTCAACAAAGTGGCAGTCCAAGCCCTTCTTGAGAGCAGACCGATACCCGATTAATAGTTTCAAATGAAGCATTTACTGAGGCTATAAAAACCACCTTTTCTAAGTGAAGATGTCTATAAAATCCAAATGACTCTAGTTCTTGAAAATAATAAGAATTTTAATCAAATTCTTCAAATTTAATCAAATTTAATCAAATTTTTTAAAAAATCAAATTTGTCATTCTTGGCTCTCTGCTGCTTCCAGAAGATTCTGTTACAAGCCGTTCTGTGGGGATACAGACACATATACGCCTTGGAGGAAGGCCATCGGCCTTTTCGCCCACAAGCACTACCCTTGACCGAGGGCCAGTCTAGGGCTGCCCTTGCTGGAAAAGCGAGAAGAACCCACGCCCCCCTTGCCCAGGCTGCCCACAGTAACAGGATGGGGGGTCTGCCCACGTGGCTCCCTGATGAAGGGTTTGCTGGCCTGCACTATGAGAACAGAATGCATCTTCCTCCCAAAAGCCCTTCCCCGTGTGGCACTGTCCCTCCCTCCTTGGGCCCTGGGGGGCTTCCAAAGACAACCAGCATGACCATCATCTTTTAACAGCCTCACTCCACCTGCCACAGCCAAGCACCTGAGGTGCTGCAGCTCGGTTCATCTCAGCTCGTTTTCTCTCCCCACTGTCCAGGTGAGGCCACCAAAGTACGTGAGGTGGAGCATTTTGCTGAAGTCGCTCAGCAAGGTGATGGCTGACGGGGTGGGATTCAGCCCGGGGCAGCCTGGCTGGGCTCGTGCTCCCAGTGATGGATCAACTGTGGGTATGAGGCTGCTCAAGGCTGCTGGCCACTCTGTGGGGCACAGAGCCTTGTAACCCAAACATGGAAACTGAGGCCCTGGTAGGACAAAGGGACCCTGAGGCCAGCAGTCCTATGCCCACTGCACCCACTCGGTGTGAGGTTCCAAGGCTGGTTCCAAGGCCATGAGCTGAGGTGTGCCCGGGACAGGGCGGCCCAGGTTGGCTGAGCATGGGGGTCCTGAGGAGGGACTCCTTACGTCGATCTCGTCCAGCGTCCCCTCCAGGTACCGCCGCACCTGGGAGTTGATCTCGGCGATCTGGATCTCATCCAGGGGGTCGTAGTTCACAAGGGAGCGGTTGGCCTTGGAGGAGGGTGAAGGACATGTCCCTCAGCTCGAAGCGCCTGAGCCCAAGTAGGGGCGGCAGGGGCCATTCTGAGAACCAAGGTGGGGAGGTCGGGTATAGGCCCCGGCTGCCCAAACCAGCTCCATTCCCTTCACCATCGGGTCCCGGCGGAGCAGGCCTGACTCACAGGCCAGGTGCTCCAGTTAGCAAGGGACAACCGGGTCGGGGAGGGAAGGAAAAGCTGCCTGATGTGGGCCTGCCACGCCAAGCAAGAGGGTTCTGCCAGCTGAATCTTAGCATACTCTAGGGTGAGGTCCCCGGGAGGGAAGTGGCTGCTTCTGCTTTGAGGCCCTTCTGGACCATGCGTATCAGCACAGGCAGGCCACCACTGGATTCCTGCCCCTCCCTCACCACTCAGCCTGCCCCACCTCCCCTAACCGTGACTCATCACATTCTCTGCCCCTGTACCCCTACCTGCCAGGCCCCTGGCCCCCTGCCCCTCACCCTCCTGCTGCTGTTCCTTGACCACCTTATACCCCTGCCCCTCGGCCCCTTGGCCCCTCTATCCCTCCAATCTTTCCCTCAGTCTCCCTGCATACTTGGGCTCCCTACCCATCAGACCTCCTGTCCACCCAGTCCCTCTGCCCACCCACCCTCTCCAGCATCCCTGTCCTGACCCTTGTGCCCCCTCCCCATTCCTTCTGCTCCTCTGGTACCCTGCCCCCAGTCCCTCTGGCAGGCTGACCGCTCCTATACCCGCATCTGGCCCCTTACCAGGCTGTCGTGGATGGCTAACTCCTGCTTGAGCAGTGCCAGCTCCTTCTCCAGGTTCTTGACCATTCGCTGCCAGGGAAGCATAGTTGGCAGGGGCAGGGAGGACAGTCAGAGAGGCCACCTTTCCTCTTCAAGCTCACAATCCCCCACCCTGTGCCCGGACACCCTGGCCCTTCCTGGTAATCCATGGGGTGTGATCTCAGCATCTGGACAATTCCCTCCCCGACTGAGGTGAGTTAGGGTCTGAGGGGGCCTCGGAGTCCCTGGCCTCTGCCTCTTAGAGAAGAGGAGGATGAGAACAGAGCAGCAGCACAAGCGCCCCAGGGCACCTCAAAGCCCAAGTCCCAGAGCTCCCAGGATACTTCCAGGATGCCAGGCCACTGTCCTTCTCGGCACAGCCCACACCGCCAGGACACCTTCCATGCACGGCCGTACCTTTCCCCTCATCCTCCCCAACTGCCGCACAAACGTGGCACTGTTCCCCACTGAGTATCACCCGTATCACCTCCAATGTTTTGCTGCTACGAACGATGCTACAAGAACATCTTTGTGCTTATATCTCTGTGTCCTTATGGGTAGGATGACACAGTGATCTCTGAGGCTCTATGCGGCTGTCCCCATTACCTCTTTCCTATGGCTGTCCCCAGCTCACTGCACTCTCACCAAAATGGCACCCCCCATCCTCGCAATGCCTGTGCATTGCCTGTCCCCTCTGCTTGGGACACTCTCTCCTCCCAGGTATTTCATGGCTCACTCCCTCTCCGCCTTCAAAGCTTTGTTCAGAAGCTTCTAAATTAGGCACATTTCAATCACCCTGTGTAAAACTGCAATCCCCCCCGCACACCGCTCTTTTAAAAAATCTTGCTCTAATTTTTGTCATAGCACATATCCCCCACGAACCTTAGAACAGCACTGTCTACAAGAACTTTCTGCGATGATGAAAATGTTCCATATCTGTGCCGTGAGCCGGATAGCGTGTGATGAGTGTGACCAAGTGAATTTTACATTTTATTTGACTCATTTAAGTTGCCACATGTGAGTAGTGGCTACTGTATTGAAAACTGAAGTTCTAGCACTTACCTATTTTGTTTTCTAAAAATGTTTTTTAAAAGAAAAATCACATACATATTAAGGCGTGATGTTTGGCCATGTATATATGCAGCGGAATGGTTGCTATATAATGTATGCTAGTCTGGCTAATTAGCATACACATCTCACCTAGGTACCATTTTTGTGTGTGGTAAGAGTATCTGAGATCTACTTTGTTAGCAAATTCCCAGTATACAAAACAGTATTATTAAATATAGTCGCCAACCTATGCATTAGATCCCTAGAATATATTCATCTTATGACCGAAAATTTGTACCCTTTGACCAGTATCTCCCTGTTCCTCGGCCCCTGCCCTACTCTCTAGTCTATGAATTTGACTTTTTTAGTTTCTACATGTAAGTTGGATCATGCAGTATTTTTCTTTCTGTTTTCTTTCTTATTTCATTTAGCATAATATCCTCCAGGTTCATTCGCGTTGCTGCAAATGGCAGATCTGGAATTGACTTATTTCTTCCATTAATTATATCTATCTCCCCCACCCCCGGCAGGTTGTTGGCTCTTCAAAAACAGAGATTTGTGTTTCTGTTTGTACACTAATGCATCCCAAGAGCTTCAAAAAGTGCCTGCCACATAGTAAGCGCTCAGTGAATTTTAGGTGAATGGGTAAATGATACATTTCTAGAAACAGAACTGCTAAGTCATTTTACATTTGATAGATACTGTCTGAGTGCCTTTCATGGTGGAGGCACAAGGGACCTTATGATGAAAACCTTCACTGTGAACAGCAGGGCTTCCGTTAGTTGTCAAAAAATGGCCACTGGAGGGAGCCTCTGATAGCTGGATGCTGCGATGGGTGACTAAAGCTGTGACTGACCAGTCCACAGCAAGAGGTGACAGAACCCTGGAGTCCTGGTGGCTCTGTGGCAACTCAGGGTACAAAGCCTGGTACTCAAGGCACATGACCACAGTCGGCCCTGGCTCTCTGCGCCCCCCAGGGCAGCACCAAGATGTTCTCCTTCAGGTGGATTTCCTACGAGGTGCACAGGAGAGGCTTGTGGGCCAGCCCCTACTCAGTCCCACACCCCACTCCCAGCTGAGGAACTGCAGCTCTAGAAAATGCATCATGCCCCAGCTAAGAAGAGTCTGGATGAGCTGTTGGGGGTCTCCAGCTGGATGTATGTGGCACAGGAAGTCAGGCTTAGATCCCTGGGCCATTCAGGTAATGTGGGGAAATGCACCATCTGCTCCCACGGTGTCACCAGCCTCCATGTCACACCTGAGAGCGTGAGAGCCACTTCTAATTTCTGGCAGGCTTGGTGGCCTCCACTTGCCCTCTTCTACAGGCAGGAGAGAAGGTACCTAGAAACATAGGGCCGGAGCAGCAGACCCTACGGATCAGGGTCAGGCAGCGCCTCCTGGTGACCAACTCCCTTATAAAAATCAGGGGCATTATCTGGGTGGAATCGATGTCTTGGAAGCAGCACAGACTCACGAAAGTTCCCTGAGGGTCAGGCGTTTTCATCACGAACACAATGAGGATAACTCAGAGAGTCCGGCTAAGCCCCACGACAGGTCGGTGTAGCTCTCAGCCTGTGAAGTTTACCTGCTGGGACCCCACTGCAGCCTGCAGGTGTACCTCCCTTTGGCAAAAGAGGACATCCCAAATCTCTCCCTGCTGTCTGTTCACGCCTGTGGCTCACAATCTTTACACCACTCACAGAATCACAACCTGGCAAAGTGGGAGGGCCACAGGAGGTCATCAGCCCAACCTCTCAGTTAGCAGATGAAACTCTGAGGCTCAGAGTCTGATCAATTCGCCACAGGGAGCTGGTGGAGGAGGCGGATCAGGAACCCTGTCTCCCGCCTTGCAGCCAGCCCCGCCAGCCAAAGAAATTCTGCAGAAGCTATTCCAGCCGTCTGAAAACAGGCATCAGTACTGAAGATGGTTCTGAGAACAACCTGGGAATACTGGCTACAGTCTAGGAAAGGCAGCGACCAAAATAATTTTCCACGTCTCTCTCCAGACCTCATGCTTATATAAAGGAAAATGCTTGTCATGAGGACTGTAAACACATTCACATTTGATGACATGGAAACTTGGCTGCCCAAGATCAACAATGCAGATTTCAGAACAGAAATCACATTCAAGAGCATGAAAGTAGAGTCCTTGCTCACAGGAGCATCACCCACCTGCTAGATTCACAGGTAGTCATGTGGTGGTCCTGAGCTCGGAGGACACCAAATAAGAAAGTAGAAAAAATAAATAAATAAGAAAAGCTTCCCGTTACAGAAAAGGATAGAAAATAATGCCATGAAACTTAGGAAGACCACCCCAAAATCTGAATTTAACAGCATGCTGCCATATTAGCTTTTTTTTTTTTTTTTTAAAGAAATAAACATTTTGGATAAATGTGAAGCCCCTGACATCCTAGAGGGAACCTCCAGCCTCAGTTTGGTCTTTTCGACGTTTTTTTTCTTTTACTGCACATACATATACAGATGGTACCCAACTTACGATGGTTCAACTTTATGATAGTGCGAGAGTGATACACGTTCAGTGGAAGCCGGCTAAGCTGTGCTGTTCACTAGGGCAAATGCATTTTCGACCTATGATGGGTTTATCGAGGTGTGAGCCCATCGTCAGTCGAGGAGCATCTGTATCCATCAACAACAGTTAGCATCGCTCTGCGTGTTTTTATACTTGGCGTGAACGATAGATGCTCCCATTAGGTCACTTCGATCCCCAAGTTGTTTTCTCACTTGAGATCGTCCGTACTCCTGGTTCTAGCTCTGGCTCCCTCCTTCCATAACTCATTTAGCTACTCTCCTGTTTTGTTTTGTCTTTTAAGGAAACTTTATTGCTTAGCAATTAAAAGCATTCAAACATGTATTTTCTAGATAATTTAATGTGAGGTCATCGATGTAAAATAAATTTATTTGCATCATTTGCTTCAATTTATGTCTTCTTGACCAGTTCTTCATTTTTCCTTCCAAAATATTGCATGCCACAGCTCTGGGGCAATGAAGACTTTTGAAACACCACAGCTAGCGACTTGAACCCTCATCTGCAGCTACCTATATGCTCGGTACATGAGTTGTGCTCCTAGTGCTTTTTTCAGTCATCCTCTATGATAAGTTTTTGGAAAATGTTCATCATGACCAACTTTGTTCATCTTCAACTCGTAGGGTCTGATGCACCTCGAGAAGCCCAGTGACAGGCTCGCAGGCGATGCCACCCAGGCCACGTGACCCATATGGCCGATGGTGCCTCGTGCACCTTCCTCCCTCGGTGGCCGGGTGGAAAAGCTGACTCTCCTGTTAAAGGCTACTGATCACGTTCCTCACTTTTCTCTATTACAATGAGCAGCGCAAGCACCGTCTTCTGTAAATCTCTACACATCTGTGAGAATGCCCCTAGAGGTGACACGGCGGACCTGTACAAGTGAGTAGAGTGCTAGCTAACATTTCCTGAGCATTTACTCCATGACGGCACTGTGCTAAGAAGTTTTCACCCATTATCTTATTCTTCGTAGCATCTCTGAGAGTGGATTCTTTTACACACCCAATTTACAAAGAAGAAACCGAGGCTTAGAAAGACTGAGTATCTGGCTGGGGCTGTAGAGCTGAGGAAGGAAAGGGCAGGCTGCTGAGTCAGGAGGCCCTGATGCGGGGGCCAGGGCTCCTAACAACTGAGCCAGTGGTTCTCAAAGCGTGGCCTGAGACCAGCGGCAGCAGCAGCAGCAGCAGCAGCACCGGGGAACTAACTAGAAATGCGAATCCTCAGGCCCCAGCCCAGACGGATGGAATCGGGAACTCTGGGAACAGGTCCAGGGACCTGTGGTTCAACAAGCCCACGGGGTGATTCCAATGCCCGCTCAAGTCTGAGAACCACTGCTCTAAGCTCTGTTCCCTCCTCAACCTCCAAACTATGGTTAGTCCCTCGGAGCCATGGGGACTGTCATTTTCCTTCAGGATTTAGAATGTGGAAAATTTAACTGGTCTGTCACGAGCTTAGGGCATGCATATGCTCCTGTCTCCAGTAACTGTGATTCCATAAACATCTTAAAGGAAAGCCAAATGGTGGGTAAATGTGTTTTTACTTTACTAGATGTTGCCAAAATGCTCCCCAAAGTGGTGGCATCCGTTATACTCTGACCAGAAACAGAGGCATTCCTGTCTCAGGACAGTCTCGCCATCACTTTGCATTGTCAGAAGAAGTCTAATTTTTGCCAGTCTGAGGCTGAAATTCCACTAAGGTTTTAATTTGCATTTCCCTGATGAATGGTGATGCAGAGCATTCGTCTGATTGGTCAGCTCTGCTGGCTGGGAGGGCTCACTCTGGCTGGGAAGGAGGTTGCATGCATAGTGACATACCCAGATGAGTCTGAGAGATGGGCTACACTGATGCAGCTCTGAAACGGGTCTAAGAAACTCTCGTACAGAAGCCCAGGGCACTCGGTGGCCCTGAAGCCCCAAATGTGAACTGGGTGGGGGCCTGACCCAGGACTGCCTCTTCAATTGAGGCCGAGGCAGGAAGGGAAGCCAGACTCATGTGACCCACACAGTGAACCCGCACACCTTCCCCGCAGAGAGACGCCTGCCCTCAAGCCCCTCCGTACCTCAGCGTTGTACTTTTCGTTGATAGCAGGCTCAGTGGTGACCAGCTTCATCCTACTGGCGAACCGCAGTGAGGACAGCTGAAAACAGACCAGACAGATCTTTGTTTCGGGCCTGTTATTTATGAGTAGAGATGTTTGCAAAACAGGTAAAAGGAGTCCATTAGGGACAATGAATCCCTGCGTACAGTCGTGCCCCGAAGTGGACTGCAGGGTCCCCTGAGCCCACGGAGTGAAGCTGGGGGTCCTGCCCGAGTTCCTCTGGAGGGGCAGCCAGCCAGGCGTGATTATGGCTGGAGGCCCACGAAGCAGCAGCACAAACTGGTGCTGGGAAACGGCCCTGCCACTGCTCGCGGCGCTGGTGTCACACGCGGGTGGGGGGCTGCACCCTGGCAGTGGCAGCAGGCAGTGGTGGCGCAAAGCCAGCCCTGAAACGGGAGAAGACTTGGAAGGGGAAGAGTCACCCGGAAGTGGCCCGCAGGAAGGCTTGGCAGGGCTCCTGTTCCTTTGGGCAGTCCGGTCTGGTGGTTAACAGCTCTGCCACTGACCGACTGTGCAACCTCAGACAGGTCTGTAACTTCTCTGAAAAGCTTAGGAGAGCTGCCTTGCAGGGTCCCTGGGGGACTTGGTGATGAGGTGTATAATGTGCTCTGGACAGAACCGGCCCATGGAGAGCCCTTGGGGAGAGCTCCCTGTCACTACAGTTGGAGTTGCTTCTGTGTGGGGTGAAATCAGACTCTCCCGCTCCAAGCACGGCAGCAAGTGTGACCACAACTCCCTCGCTGTGGTGACTCCCACACACACATACAGTGTCCCTGCATAAAGCAACATGATCCATGACAGGAACAGTTTGAGAAGAGAATCACTAGCTTGCATACCCCAATATGCCTTTGTCCCAAACCCCTAAGGTCCCTCTAGCAGCTCCTCGGCGCTCTGCGGGGTCAGTCCAGGCACAGGTCTCAAGCTATGTGGGCATAAGCTTCTATGGGGGGACAGCAGGTACCAGGAGAACTGCTTCCTGTGCAGTGACTCTCTCAGGATGGGGCTAAGGGGACAGAAGACCTTCCGCTGTCTTGAAGGGCACCTTTAACAAGGCAGCCAGGAGGCTGAATGTTCGTTCATATGTCTCGTCTTGGGGTTTGTTACACTGTGAGACCAGGAGGTTCCCGAAGCCTTCCTCTGGGGATGCTGCCTGCACGTCAGCTGGAGCTCCCGGCCCTGGCCTCCCAATCCCCAGGGCCCTGGGTGTGGAGCAGGAGAGCTCCCCCTGGAAGCTGGGACAGTCCCTAACACATGAAGCTGAGAGGCCCTATAAGAGCGTCACTGTCTCAGCCTGTACTCCAGCCAGTCTCTGGTTCTCAAAAGCATCTCCCCTTCCTAGATCACTCGCGTCCTGATGCTGGGTTAATGTCCCTGAGTCACAACTCTGGCCATAGCCCTTTCCTACTCAAACTCCACGACAGCCACAGCCACCTGCGGGAGAACAGCCAAGGCTTCAGCCTGGCCGCCAGGGCCCATCCAGCTGCTGCAGTTTCTTCTCTTTCTTCTCCTTCCTGAGCCCTCCCCTGCAGTGCCCAGATGTCTCTGGCATAGCCACACCTTCTGTCACGAACAACTCTGCTTTCCCTATCACCAAACCACCTTAGTGCCCACCTTCCACGCCCCAGTTCAGGAAAAATCCCCGCTCCTTTGAAAGCCTCCTCCATCACTTAGGGCTGAGGCTGGGAACTCTGAGGCCCAGGGTCATGTATGACTCATCTCTACTGAGCTGCCCCCACCCCCCACACACCACCTTGCACGTGGCAGATCCTTAACACCGATCAGCTCACGGCCTGGAACCTGAGTTATTGTTAAGATTTTTAAACATGCGATTATGAAAAACAAGGAATAGCTGTCCTTCTCGATTCCAGTTCACAGGAACAGCACCCCAGGAAGCATGGCCTTCGCCCCCACAGAGCTGGCTCTCAGCCTCCTCTCCTCACACAGGCCCCATGTGGAGCCGGCCTCCTGCCTCGCCTCTTCCTCAACACAGCTTCAGCCCCTTGGCACTCGGTATTTGAATCCTGGCTGAGCCTTCCTCAGCAGTTTTGGCTGAGGCTTATTCCCTGGGTCCCTCCACTCTTGACAATATGTGTGGCTAGTGTGCCAGCTGAGCCAGCCTGGAGCCAGCCTTACCCGGCCCTCCCACCCACAAGGAGGGAGTCCAATCCGGTTACACCAGCTGTCTTTACGTACCGTCTCCTCTAACTGGGCGGCTTCTCCATAGATGTTTGTCACGAGGACCATATTGCAATTTCCCCCTGCAGAAAGCAGGACACAGAAGGACCGTGAACCATGTGGGTTTTCTGCCAAGAGATTCCTTTGAGGCTGGCGGGGGTCTGTTATGAACCGAATGTTTGTGTGTCCCCCAAATTCATATGTTGAAGTCCTAACTCCCAATGTGATGGTATTTGGAGGTGGGGCCTTTAGAAGATAATTAGGTTGAGATGAGGGCATGAGAACAGGGCCCCCGTAATGGGATTAGTGCCCTTATAAGAGGAAAGGGACCAGAGCTGCCTCTCTTTCTAGCCTCTTTCTCTTTCTCTCTGCCATGTGAAGACGCAGTGAGAAAGCAGCCATCTAGAGGCCAGGAAGACAGTCCTCACCAGGAACCCTCCTTGCCAGACTGTGATCTGGGACTTCCAGCTTCTAGAAGGTGAGAAATAAATGTCTGTTATGTAAGCCACCCGGTCTGCAGTATTTTGCTATAGCAGCTGGAGCTGACTAAGACAGAGTTAGAAAGGACACACCCAAGCGTATATGAGGCTAGGAGGAAAGGGGGAGAGGGAGGGAAGGGGGAGGAGAAGCCACCAGCTGCACCTAAAAGAGGAGCCAGGGGAACAGCAGAGAATGAGATGGCGTGGGGCCAGGAGGGGAAGGGTCAGCCTTTGCTCATGGTAGCACTCAGTTAATGATCAGATACCAGTGGCTGTTATCAAGCCCAACACAAGAGCCTGGGGACAGAAGATGACAAGATACAGCCCCTGCCCCTATGTCGGAGAGGCTGTAAGTGAAGGGAAGATGTCACGGGAGAGGCCCTCCACCTGGGTCTTCAAGGTGAGGAAGAATTCTGCCAGCTGGTTTAGGGACAAGGGAAAACAAGAAGGTATTCCTCGTAGACACGAACGCTTAAGCAAAGGTTCTGAGGAATGAACAGCAAAGCATGTTGTGGATGAAAGAAGAGGGAGCTATGCTGGATTCTGCCTTTTCAGGTGTGTCTGAGGTTACTGTGAAAAGGCCGCAGGTAAGTCCTTGCCAGTGGAAGGAGCAATTCCATTACCAGCAGCGGCAGATATGCCAAGGCCTGTCCCTGCTCCCTGTGCACCAACCACACCCTCACCCAATGAGTCCTTCAGGGCGTGGGTGAGCTTGCACTGCCGGAAGGGGATGTGGTCCCGCTTCTGGTCCCCGAGCGCGATGATGGCCTGCTCCAGGAATGACAGGGACTTGTTGATGTAGGTGGCTTCCTTCAGGACTCGGCCCTCGGACTAAAAACCAAAGGTCAGCTCTGTTTCAGATCAAGTAGAGAGGCTGCCCCATTAAGAACACTGTAGGTCTGTGGCCAGGCCACAGCCTCCTTCCCAGGACCAGGGTCTTCTCTCAAGGCCAAAGCATCGTATTCCATCTTGGGCCAATGCTAATACTCACAGGAACACTCCTGCAAATATTCATGTGAATGCTTGTGTGAATACGAATACTTATGTGAACATTCGAATGAATACTCACTTAAGATTCACGCGAATGTGAACGAACACACATGGCAACATTTGTGCAGATACTTGAGCAAATAATCCTATAAACATTTACACAAGCACACATGAATGCGTAAAGAATGCCCGTCTGAATATTCTTATGCATACTTAGGCCAATACTAACTCTCATGAATATTTATTTGAGATGGAATACTCATGCAAAATACTCACGCAACTACTCACAGTCATATACAGAGAAATGCTAATACCATCATGGAGCATTTACTGAGCACTAACGGAGTGCCAGGCACCTTGTCATCATCTCACTTAATGGTTACAAAGTCCTGTCAGGGAGGAACTTCCTCTGTTCCGCCCCTGCTAATTCTGCTCCTCCAGCCCCACAGGACCAAGCCCACGTGCTCTACCGTTCCTACCTAGTTCAGGACTGTGCTCATAAATGTGCAGTGAGGGGTGGCCCACAGACACGGACACTAGGCCGGAAACGAGGCCCTGGCTCCTGCTCCCCGCACTTACCCCAGACTTCCCCAGCCTCTCCGAGCCTGCTAGATCCACCAAGTTAATTTTGGAAGTGATGTACTTTTCTTCTGATAAGGTCCGTGAATGGGCCTATGAAACATCCAAACAGAGGTTAGACTGTCAGAGGGAGAAGCTTCTGATTGAGCAGGCCCCAGGGGAATCAGCTGTCCCTCCCAGGCTATTCAAAGAGCTCACACTTACCTCCACGTAGATGGTGAAAATGCTGTGTGACCTGGATGAGTTTTTGTTCATCGTGTGAGAGGCTATAATCCTATTGGTTTCTCCCTGAAGAAGAGGAAAAATGTAGACAACATTTTGAGAAATTTAAGTAACAAAGCATTTGGGTTATTTCAACTACACGGACATCTGCACAGGTGATCTTGCATCATAGCAGTCAGGTGGACCTTGCAGGCAAATCCCAATTATAAACTAGTAGAGTGGGAGACAAATTGGAGTCCAGCCCTACACTTTCACCCACTGCTGGGATCTGTGCATTTGTATAGCTTTCTAAAAGCAAAGTGACAAGATGAATTAAAAGCCTTCAAAATGTTCATAAATATTGAATCATAACCTACATACCCAATAAGTAGGGAATGGCCTATCTGTACAATGGGATGTTTTGCAGGCGGGAAAATGCTAGCGAATAGTTTTTAATAACAAAGAGAGTCAGAATCCAAAATCAGAGCAAACTGATAGCACATTAAAGGATCTTAGGCCACGACCAAGTGGGATGTGCCCCCAGGAAGCAAGGACAGTTCAACAAAAGCAAGTAAATCAAGGTGATACACCACATTACCAGAATGAAGGACAAAATCATAGGATGGTATAATCTAAAGAATGCAAAAGCATCATAAACAGATACTGCTACCAAGATGGTAATAATAGTCACTTCTTGTTTGGGGTTTACAGGTCATTTTTTCATTTTTTATATAGGTTTGTGCTTCTATATATTTTTTTTACAGTAGACGTATTACTTTTAAAAATTAGAAAAAATTGATAATTTATATTTGTAAAGGGATAGCAGGCCCTTGTCTCTAATTCGCAGGGTTGGCCCCTATGACCAGAATATACTTAAAAGGAGGTGTGGTAGAAATGGCTGTTCTTAGAGGAGAAAGGCCCCTGTGAAATGATATGAATAAGCCCCAAAGCAATGATGCCATGGCCCCCTGGAGAGAGTAGGACACCCAAAGAGGAGGGGTGTCCAGGTTCCTCAATTCCAAGTCCTACACCCTTTTCACCGTATCTCAGCCTAAAACATAAAGGGGGCTCCCAGCAATATAACGGACTATGTATTCACAGTCTTACTGTGAATATTCTCAAAGATGATAGAATATTTGAAACTTCCTCTTGAATGCAGGTCTGAGATTGCAAGAAAGTAAGGGAAGTGCCCAGGGGCCTGACACGAAGTGGGAGCAGGGATCCAGGAACTATAAGCAAGAACCAACGCCCTTCCTGGCCTGAGGGCACCTGCAGACCCACACTGTATAATAGTCATTGCTGGATTTCTTGGTGTTTCTCTGAGCATTGAAATTGACATGTTTTAAAGACAGAGAATATCTCTCTTTCCCTCCAGAGCCATCTGCTCTTCACATGGCGGCGGGGGGCGGGGGGGGGGGGTAGACCTGGAGCCACTTGTGTCCTCCCCTGACCCCCTCCACTTCCATCCCCACACCCAAACAATCTGTTCCCATTCAAAGAGTGATAAAATCTTTCTTTCTCCTCCAGAGTCAAAAAGCTTAAATTCCAAGGTAGAAACCTTCCCCTCCTCTCCTAAGAGAGGATTTGCTTACATTTCAAAATAAAGGTATGCTCTCTCTCATTTTCACTTTGCGTTCCTACCTGCCCTCCCTGGCCCCCAATCTCTCTCTACTCGCACAGACGGGAAGAGGAATAAATGTACCAGCTCTTACATAAGCTCTGAGATTCATAACTTTGGAATTCCTCTTCAGTAGTACAGACACCCCTGCCCCTCTGTAAACACGTGTGACATCTGTCCTCACTGTGTTGCTCTATGGGAGAATTGGGGTATAGGAAACTATGCTATGACATTACTATTGCCACTATTACCACTGTGAGGCTCTGAGTAATACAGATCTGGTTTCTGATTCAGAGGCCTAGTGTCTCTCTGTGTGTGTATTTTTATACATATACTTGGGGGAGGGACCCTTCACAGTTCTGGACTCAACACTTTATAATCCAACCATATAGGTGAAGTCAGAAAAAGCTTTAGGTCTATCCGAGGTGAGTGTCTGATATTCCATGTCCCTGAAGTCTATGCCCTCCGGCAAAAGAGAAATAGAGGAAAATCTGCTGCAGAAAGTGGAGAGAAGGAAACTATTTCAGCACTGTAATTATGTCTGGCTAGGAGGGGTAAAATAATGTCTCCAAGAATTCACAATTGTAACCTCAACTGAACATGAGATTGGGGCAGTAATATATACTACTTATAAGTTCTGACAACCTTAAAATAAACATTTGATTTAAAGAGGCCCTAGATTGGTAATGTCCCTTAGGCTCCTGAAAGAAAAAAAACGTAATATATTTTCTAAAGTAATATATTCTCAACCCAAGCCTCAAATAAAGGCCAAGGAAGTAGAGCTTAAAGTCGTATTACAAAACGCATACCGAACAAAGTACCGTAAGCAAAAATCACTAGGAAGAATAACTGCAGAACTGACACTCAAAATGAGAAGATAGTGGAATTATTAAAGAATATAAAATAAGTATGTTTAATATGTTTAAAGACATAAAAAGGAATAAAAAACATGATATATGAATAAAATTCTATAAAAATAACTAGTAAGAGCAAAAGAGAACAAAACGGAACTTCTGTAAATAAAAGAATATAATACTTAAAATTAAAGAAAATATTAGATACTAATCTGAAGAAAAGAGGAAGCTGAAAAATAAACCTGAAGATATTACCACTCCAGTCTCTGGTTTTACACATAAGAAGCTTGGAAGCCACTATTTCACTTTAACATTAAGTAAAAAGCTGAGCACGCTGAAAAATCCACAACCCTTCTTAAATTTATGAGGTCACAGGGCAAATCACTGGCTCTAAGATTGGAAAGACAGGCAGATACAGAGAATTATGACATATTGGAGCAGAAACATCCATGGGAACCAGTAGTGGACAGTTCCATTTATCTAGCGCTTCATGTCCGGATATCAAGAAAAAATTACCAGGCATCTTAAAAGGCAACGACAGCAGAATATACATTCTTGTCAAGCTCACATAGAACATTCACCAAGACAGATCTTATTCTGGGACATAAAATACACCTTGACTAATTTAAAAGAATAGAAATCATACAATGTCTACTCTCAGACCACATGGAATTAACCTAGAAATCAAAAACAGAAATATAACTGGAAAATCTCAAAATAAGTGAAGATTAAACAATACATTCCTAAATAACACATGGAAAAGAAGAAAGATCTAAAATCAATCATCTAAGTTCCCGCCTTAGGAAACTAGAAAAAGAAGAGCAAATTAAATCCAAAACAAGCAGAAGAGAAGAAATAATAAAATTAAAGCAGAAATCAATGAAACTAAAAATAGAAAATCAATAGAGAAAATCAATGAAACCAAAAGCTCATTCTTTAAAATAATAAATAAAATTGATAAGCCTCTAGCCCAGCCAACTTAGAAAAAAAAAGAGGACACAAATTAATATTGCAAATGAAAGCAGGAGCATCACTACAGATCCCATGGATATTAAAAGGATAATAAAGGAATGTTATAAACAAGTTTCAGCCCATATATTTGATAATCTAGATAAAATGGACCAATTCATTGAAAAACATGATCTGCCAAAACTCACAGAAGTAGACAATCTGAATAGGTCTATATCTATTCAAGAAATAGAATTGATAATTAATAACCTTCCGAAACAGAAATTGCCAGGCCCAGATGGGTTCACCGGTGAATTCCACCAAACATTTAAAGAAGAGATAAAAGGATAAATAACACAAAAGAAAGATTAAGAGGTATGGAAGACAGAGTGAGAAGACAGAAGTCTGTCTAATCAGAATTCTAGAAGGAGATAATTGAGATTTTAAAAGGGGGAGGTGGGAAGCAATATTCAAAAGAATTGTGGCTATTTTTTTTCAATTGATATAAATGACATGAATCCTCCGATTCATGAAGTGTAACGAATCACAGGAAGGACTGCTTCCCACCAATGACTGAGTATGGCAGGGATATTAAATAGATCTGTTCTTAGTTGGCCAAACTTGGCTCAAGGATTCCTAATCTCTTTGCACTGAACCTTCTTTACACTGCCTGGATGCTGCCACTAACCTTCCCTCCTGTCACTTGAGGTAAGATTTGCATCATGGCCTGATGCTTATCCAGCCTTACCTGGGTCCTCTCCTACTTCCTTGACACAGAAATTTCTTCTCATAAAATCTTTGCACATTTAATCCCATCTTGGCATCTGCTTCTCAGAGAACCCAGATTGACACTTTTAAAGGACTATGAAATAGACTGACAGTTGACTTCTCATCAGTAACAATGAAAACCATAACTTTGCAATGATATCTTTAATGTGGTAAAAGAAAACAAATGCCAAAATAGAATTTTATACCTTAAAAAATATCTTTCAAGATTGAGAGTAAAATACATTTCAAAAAAAAAAAAAATAACTGTTTATCACCAGCATGCTCACTCTAAAAGATGTACAGTAGAAAGTAGAACAACAATCTCAGGTGGAAAGTTAAGAAAAAAAGAAAAGAAAAGCAATGAAAGTGGTAAATATGAGGGCAAATGTAAACTAATTATATAAAACATTAATGAAATGCCCTTCGGGGTTAAAAAACAAAAAGGTAAAAGACAAAGCAACAAGTCTAAGTTTCTTGTAAAATCCAGGAGGATGAAAAAGTTTTTTATTAATTTCAGATTTTTATAAGTTTTTATTTTTAAACATTTTATTTTGAAATAATTATTATGTTATATGAAGTAATTATAATGTTATGATAAAATAACATTTTATTTTGATTCATAGGAAGTTTCAAACAAATGGCTTTGAGGTCCTCTGTACCCTTCACTCAGTCTCTCTGTGATAACATCTCACAAAACTATAGCACAACATCAAAACAAAGAAATTGACATTGGTATAATCAACAGAACTTATTAAGATTTCACCAGTTATGGATATTCTTTTGTATCAACTAAATATGTAAATTGTTATTTCTAGGATAAACCGAGTGGTGGAGGGAGGGGGAGGGGGAAAGAGAGAGAGAATATAAATATGAATAAATATATAACTTCCAAACTAGTAGAGGAGGAAACAAGTATAATAAAAAATATCCAATTAAAAAGAGGGCAACAGACAAGGAAAAAAATGTAGAACAAATGGGACAAAGAGAAAACACACAAAAATATGACACATTTAAACCCAAATATATCAGTCATTGCATTAATTGTAAATGGAATGAAATGCTTCAGTTAAAAGATAGACTGTCAGACTACCCAGAATGAATCATGGTGAAATAGAAAAAATTACTATTAAGGAGATGGTATCAGTAATTGAAAATCTCCCAGCAAACAAAAGTCCAGGATCAGATAGCTTCACTAGTGAGTTCTACCACTGGACTTTTAAAAAATCCTCTTGTATGCTCTTTACACAAAAAGCCAAAACAAAACAAAAAAAATACACATTCTAACCTAAAATCAAGAATTTTTGTTCATCAAATAACACATAAAGAGGGAGAGGGAAAAAAAAGCAAGCCACAGGAAATAGGAGATATTTGTAATACATATAAAAAAAAGCTATCGAAAAAGAACTCATTTTACTGAAGGAAAAAAAAAAAACCTAGTTTTCAGAATATATAAAGAATTTATTCACACAACCAAGAGAAAAAAAGATGTCTGTAAAGAAAATAAACAAAAAACAGGAACAGGAAAATCCAAATGGTCGATAAACACATGAAAAAGGTCTTTAATTTCACTGGTAATCAGGAAAATGCAAACCAAGGCCACAGTAGGAAACACTACACACCAGACAGATCAGTTAGAATTTTAAAGCCAGAATAATGAGAACTCTGAGAAACTGCTGTGGGAGTATACCATTATGGAAAAAAGTTGGGATCTTCTAAGAAAGCTTAAGACATCTATATTTTCCATGACTTAGAAATGGCAGTCCTTGGCTTTATTTAGAGACATTCAGGCTTATAGCATCAGATATACATACAAGAACATTTCTAGGAAAATCCAAATGTCCATCAGAAATAGAATGGATAACTAAATTGTAGTATAGCCACACAATGTAATATAATGAAGAAAAGGAAAATCATACAGCAAGAACATATATTTAAAAAAATATTAAACTATGCTGTTTGAGGAAATGTGGGTGGCAGGACATAAGTGGTAAACTATAAAGAATATAGAAGTCAGGAGAGTGTACTTATTCACAATAACAATTCTTCATCAACTTGGACCTTCTTTAACCTTAAGCCACCAAAAAACCTACAACAAATATCATCTTTCCTGGTGAAATGTTAGGAGCAACAGTAAGATGAGAATGCCCCATTATTGTCACCTGGGAGGCACTTTATTTCCTGTAGATAAAAGGGGTCTGGTGTAAATTACTCCTGAGGACAGCTACAGGACTTTTTAAAAAAAGTTTTATTGACATTTAACTTAAATACCATAAAATTCAGTTTTAGTTACACAATTCAATGATTTTTAGTAAATTTACAGAGTTGTACAACCATCATCACAATACTGTTTTAGAAATGTCTTATCACTTCAGAAAGCCATTGGGTAACTGCTAATCTTTTTGTCTCTAGAGATGAGGATATTCAGACATTTCAAATTAATGGAATCATACAGTATGTGATTTTTTTCATTTCTTTCATTTAGCATGTTTTTTTATTTGTTTGAGATTCACCCATGTTGCCGCATGTATCAGTATTCTATTTTATTTTTTATTGCTAAATAGTTTTCTATTGTATGGATGTACCACATTTTATTTATCCATTCTCTGGTTGATGGATATTTCGTTATTCCCAGTCTCTGGCTATTATGAATAAAGCTGCTATGAATATTTGTGTACAAGCCTTTGTGTATATATATATATATATGCTTTAATTTCTCTTGGATAGATTCCTAGGGTTATAATTGCTAGGTCCTATGAATAAAATTAATTTTAACTTCTTAGGAAACTGCCGAATTGGCTACACAATTTTACATTTCATCAGCAATGTATAAGAGTTCCAACCGATATGACTTTCATAAAAATAATATACACTGTGGAATTTTTAAATTGATTTGTCAGAGCTTTTAAATACTAAGGACATTAATCTTATTTTCTTTTCTATACCACAAATGCCCATGATTTAATGTTAACTAGAAAACAAAAAGGACAATTTCAACTACATAAAGAAAAAAAGATTAGAAGGAAATAAGCCAAAATATATATTATTGTAGAAAACAAATGAGTGAATTCTTTTTTTTTTTTCTTTTTTATTTTTTCTCCCTCTCTAATCTCCCCGCTACTTTCGCCCCTGATCTATGGATGTTGCCGTTTTTTTCCAAGAATTGGATCTCTGAAGGCGAGGCGTCTCCTTCCACACACTCGCCTGGCGCACCCGGAGTATGATCCGTAACTCCACCTGGGGTGTGAACCCAGAACCTTCTGCATGTAAAGCAGACGTGCTAACCACTACACTATGGAGCCACTTCAATTTTTTTTTTTTAATTTTTATATTTTTTAAGTACTGGCTGAAATTGTTAAATTAGTATATATTTTTTCTTTTAGAAAAATTTTTTTAGGCGAGGC
>NW_011889052.1:418087-430053 GCF_000151845.1 Pteropus vampyrus
AGTGGGGAGTTGGGCTAGATTATCCCTGAGGTCCCATTTTGCTTTAACAGTCTACCACGTCCCGACATGGTAGACACTAGTCACAGACGGCTACTGAGCACTTGAAATGTGGTTAGTGCAAATGAGGAACTGAATTTTAAATTTTACTGAATTTCAAAGGATTGAAATTGAAATTTAAAAACTGACGCTAAACTCAGTTATTGGTAAATTTTTAAATGTGTTGGGAACAACTTGGGGTTATAAATCTACTCTTTCAACTGAAAATTTTGTGGAATCTAAATACAGATCAAGTATTTCTGATGAATATTTAATGTCTAAATTGAAATGTCCTCTAAGTATAAAATACACACTGGATTTCAAAGACTTAATACAAGAAAAAGAATGTAAACTATCTCAGTAATCTTCATATTAATTACAGATAGAAATGGTATTTTGGATATATTAAGTAAAATATTAAAATTAATTTCACACTTTTTAAAAATGTGGCTACTGGGAAACTCAAAATTGCATATATGACTTACATTATATTTCTACTGGGCAGCACTGAGCTAGACTACTGAAGTCTAAGATGATGAGATACAGAAACTTTGACCATGGGATATTGCTTCGAATATCAGAGCACGGATGGTTTATACACCAGAAGGACATCTATACTTCTTACAGGACAGAGTTATGAAAGCTCAAGATGCTTTTAGGTAAAAGCCCATTGCCTCCTGCCTCCAAATAGAGGGTCCTCACAGAACCCAGGCTATTGGACCCCAAAGAGAGGCCCGTCTGTCCTATCTTCAGCCACACTTCCCAGACTACCAGGGCAGGCTCGGTCCCGAGAGCTGATGTCACCCTGCTTCTTCCCCTGGCTCTTTCTGAGGCTGTGGTGGTGGAAGAAGCCAGAGCAGGCCAGTGAGGAAGCTCTGCAGGGTCCGTATCCCCTCATTAAAACCAGGAAGGAACATGATTCAGACCTCCAAATCCTCAACTACAAGATCACAGACCATCAGAGCAGCAAGCCAGCCAGCCAGCATGTCCCAACTCCCTTCACGAATGAGGAAACAGGCTTGGCATGGGTGTGGGTCAGAGTCTGAAACCCAAACTCCTGGCTTCCTGATGCCTCTGACACACTGACACACACCTTCCCCACCATGTGCATCCTGTCCTCTTTAAAAGCTGCAACTCCTTTGAGGCATGGACACCACTGTCTCCAGTGGCTGGCGTGGGGTTGGCAGTATCTGTGCCAGAGAGAGGGGGACCCGTGTGGCATCCCGCCCGTGGGCCCACTCTCTACCTGCTGTAGGGCACGAGGGAGGATCCCCCGGTGCTTGTAATTCTCAGTTGCCCCCGTCATGGTGTATGTCTTGCCAGCTCCCGTCTGCCCATAACACATGATGGTGCCTGCAAACATTTCAAAACACGACTTGGTGACATCCAGGAAAATAGCTCCAAGGATAGTTCTCCCATCCCCCAGCATGCCTGGTGCCAGCCAGGCCCCTGGTGTGAAGGTGGCCATGGGAAGCAGCCAAGGAGAGCAGGATTCCTGCCAGAGAGAGTGGGCGGGGGGGTGGGCAAACAGGGACATAAACAGTCAAAACACAGACAGCTGCTCTGAGTGTGTGGGCCATACAGGGCTCTACTGGTCCCTCTATCAGGAGATCTGAGGAGCGCAGGGAACAGAGGAACTAGGGATTTTTCCTAGAAAGATGGAAGAGGAGATAAAGCATTGAACTCCAGCCCTTCCTTAGCAAAGCCATGAACTGCCAGGGTCTCAGGGCTAGGCCTCCCTGGGGGCTGGCCAGGCAGGAGACAAGAAGGGCTTTCAAAATCCCCAGGAAGTAATGGGAGTGGGAAGGGCATTTCCTGTTAAATGTGAAAACTCTTGGAAGACTGTAAGTTCCCACAGGACCAAACAGGGCTGCTGGTTGGTCCCATGCCACTTCCAGAAAGAGACTACGACCAGGTCCTAAGCTGGTGCCACCGCCCTCTCTGGGAAGACTTTCACTTGCACCTTTTACACCCTTTATGTCTACCATCACCACCAGGCTCCAGGACGCAAACCACTGTCAGCCTGGGCTCTGGTTCCCGTCTGCTCTTCCTCCAGGCTCAGGCAGCCTGAACCAGACCCCATCCCAAAGGCTGCTTTTGGGCATTTACACAGCAGACCTGCCCAGGCAAGGCTGGGCCACTGACATCAGTGTTTGCCTTTGCCAAACAGATGCCTTAGTTCCTGGGATTGGTAGGTTTTACCAATTACACGGGGCCCTAATTCAGCATCTGAGCTGGAGTCAGAAAGAGTGTCTATTAACCCAACACAAATGTTTAGGAAGGAGTCACTTCAGCTGGGACCCAGAGCCCATTTGTGGTTCCACGGCACCAGGGGCCCAAGATTCTAAACCTCCCTGGGCCTTAGCTCCTTAGTCTCTACCTCCTCAGGGACACATGGCATCAGGGTCAACCACACCTGTTATCACAGGCAGTGATTACAATGTTTGAGCATCTACACTCCAGGAATTTTTAACAGAAGACCTAAAACTTGCAAACAAGGATTATTCTGGTCAGCAGCCACCATATGGGCAAAGCCTTCATTTAAAATTTTTTAAGATTTTAAAACCATCTTAAATTGAACAAGTTTGTAAAAATTTTCTAATAAAACTACTTTTGTTAAACAAATCAAACTCTACTCAGGTTTTTAGTGATCTATGTAAATAAGCCTATACTGTAATATGAACAGTAGATTGATTGTGTTGATAGAACGAATAGAAAAAGCTCCTAGCAGGTAGCCAAAAGAAAAATGTTTGGACTCGAATTCATCGTAAGGGCATGATCTTCAAAACTAATAGTCGAGAGATTTGAAACAGGATAATAGTTGAGTCCTCATGACCTTTGGAGAGCCAGGTCATTCCTATGAAGGTAGGGCCCCAGCACATTGGATCAAGCTATGCCCACAATGTCGCCAAGCAAATAACAAGTTTTCCCCCATAAGAACAGAGACCGACAAATAAGCAAACAAAAGTTAGTAAATGAGGTTATATTTTATTTTATTCACCATAAAATACTTGCACCTCTTCCTCCACAAGGAGTTCCGTGGGTCCTTACGTAAAACAACAGTTAAGGAACTAAATTACCATTATAGCCATCGAGGGCCTGAGCAACCACATCCTTCGCGACCGTCTCATAAACCACTTCTTGGGAGGCGTCATGGAGGACTCCATCCAGCTTGAACGACCAGTCTGTCTGTTGGTTATTGACGACTCCTCTCCGGGTATCTTTTCTTAAGTGAATATCAATGGTCTAGAAGAGAGGGAGGGATGGAGGGAGAGGGCAGAGAGAAAAGAGAGCAAAACAGCGAAAGCAAGGGAGAGAGAGAAGGAGGGAAAGGGAGAGAAAGACTTAGTTACGTGATAAGAAACTGATGCTCAGTCACTGGTAGCCGATGCCTGACCTGGAGGAAACAGAAGACGTGAACTTGAGGACTAACAGGGGCTCCAACATGTGGGCTGACAATCCAGATGCCTTCTTAGGGTCGGGAGAAGGAAGCTCCTGCAGGGAGGCCACATGACCTTGGAGGTGGAAGGATCAGGAAACTAGAGCACTTACTAGTTTCAATACACTTCTCCTTTGTTTACGGGATGCTGTCTTGGTTCCCCCACCTGTGATATGGGGTCAAGTGTGCTTGGTGACGGAGGCTGGGCTTGCGTGCCACCTCTTTCTCTGGTCACCGGTGGCGTTGCCTCCCTCAGCGTTGTAGTGAGCGCCTACTTCCACAGGCACGCTATGGCCAGTGCGAGTACTGATGAAATAGGGGCTGCAGAAAAGGCTCTGGCCTGGTCAGATACAGTTACTCACTGGTATTGGAGTAAATCATGGGTGCCCACCTACTTGTAATGAGCAGATTTTTAGATGCAAAGAGTTTAAAAAATATTTTTAGATTTTTTGATCCCTCCATAGCAAGCTGGCAGCAGCTGGTTTAGGAATACACTGGGTTATGTCAATGGCAGATTCTAGTCTCCGCAATGGGGACTTCTGATGTAAACAGATTCTCGTTGGAATCTTACACTGGCTGCCCTAATCCAGGAGCCAAGCATAGCCACACACAGCAAAACTAAGATCAAGAGAGAGAGGCTTGGTCCATTCACGCATCAACTGCTCTGTGCTTCTGTGTTCATTGAAACCATGTGCAGCAGGGTGCCCTTCACAGGGCTGCATGTGAACTTCTGACTGCTAGGACTTTCGAAGCTTGAGCAGGTGCCCTTGAATTCTTCCCTAAGAGAATGTCTCGATGCTGCCCGCAGTAGATCCACAAATGTATGCTGAAAAAAAAAAAACATCTAACACTCTCAAGCTGTCCTAAGCCTGTCACAGGCTTCAGTAAGTTTCTCAGGACTGTGGCAAGGACGTGGGAATGGATCAATCTTTCCAGCTCTCTCTATAAGAGTTTCTCTCACTGCTTTGGTAAGTTTAACAGTAATCGACTTGAAACTTCTTCCTGTATCCCCTGATAGATCTGTAACAGCAGATCTGATCACCAAAATTTTACAAGTGTGAACAAATGTCAATTTTTGTATCAGACACAAAAAGGTAAACTCATTCACCAAAATGACAATTAAAAATGGGAGTTTCACGAATTTCCTCATCAAACAGCATTGTGAGGGGAATGGTTTAGATTTACAGACTCCAGAGTCCATCTGAACTTCACAAGTTGTCTTGGTCCCTAAAAGGTTGTGGAAACGGGGCCACCGTGCAATGAGCTGGGACAAGGAGGCCTAGGCAGTTGAAGGCAAACACATTGCACTTACTCTGTGGTCATCTCCGTATCTGATCATTTCATGAGCAAAGTCATCGGTGGGTTTGACACGGACGAATGCGTGAACTTTTTTCCTCGTACCCATTCTACCTAAAAGGAAGAAAACAGCAAAATTTTCAGTAGTCATCATCAAACGACAATTAGAGGGGAGAAGCCATTCATTAAGAAGAGCAGAAAAGAGTGATGTGCAGGCCATGTTCCCATCCCAGTGGGGCCAGTCTTCCTTTTCACCCCTTGGCATTTCAGGGAGCAGTCTACCCACAGGGCACTGCTCAACAAGTACGTGTACTCCCAACTTTACAGGCCGCCTCATCATTTTCCAGCAATGATCCCCAAGGGACCGAAATATGAAGCAAAGACTGCTCCCTTTGTGGCCTAATCTAAGAGGTGGTTTCTAGAAATGTTCTCTTATTGCTCTTACGCTTTGCCTCATTCACTGTATTTTCCTTGAAAATACTTACTATGAAAGGCCTTAAAATTAATTCTTTTCTTCATTAGCATACCTCACTTCAGATGCAGCATCTCCTCCTCTACCTCCATCAGACTAAGATCAGAAAAAGATTTGCCCTCCATCAGACTAAGATCAGAAAAAGATTTGCTAGAAGCATATTTAATCTAGCCCATACATATATTCTTTCTTCTCTGGCACTCCATTGAGAGAAAAATCACAGAGTCCCCTACCTCCTCTCCCTCTCCTAAAATCTAATTATATTCTCATTGTTTTCTTTCAGGTAGACACACATATGTTTGTTTTCCTTCATTCATAAGATCACAAATAATTACTATGAATCATAAAATGTTAAAATAAATGTTTGATGTGGCTTCATGGAATAGGATGAATAGGACACTTATAGAAATAATTGACAGGGACGTGATTTAGGCAAATGACCTTCCTAGTATGCAGAGTTGTCCTATAATGGACAAGACTTTCTCAAGGAAGGACCATAAACACCGTAAACTGTGAAGCGCACCCAAGATGCCAAGTGGCAGAGATGCTACAAAAGGAGTTAGTTACATTGACGGGAGAGTTAATTGATCGCCAAGATCCTGTTCAACTAAGGTATAAACATTTTATTGCACGGATTTTTATTGCTTTAAGAGGAACTTCAAACTTAACCAGCTCTTTAGGTGCCTCTTATATACCAATGACAAAGGATTAAATACTGAGAGAAAATGTCAAGAGCTCTATGGAAAGCTAAGTAAAAATCTATCTGCAATTATCAATCATGTTAAATCTAGTTAAGTCATACTTGAAAACATGATAAGAAACTGATGCTCAGTCACTGGTAGCCGATGCCTGACCTGGAGGAAACAGAAGATGTGAACTTGAGGACTAACAGGGGCTCCAACATGTGGGCTGACAATCCAGATGCCTTCTTAGGGTCGGGAGAAGGAAGCTCCTGCAGGGAGGCCACATGACCTTGGAGGTGGAAGGATCAGGAAACTAGAGCACTTACTAGTTTCAATACACTTCTCCTTTGTTTACGGGATGCTGTCTTGGTTCCCCGACCTGTGATATGGGGTCAAGTGTGCTTGGTGACGGAGGCTGGGCTTGCGTGCCACCTCTTTCTCTGGTCACCGGCGGCGTTGCCTCCCTCAGCGTTGTAGTGAGCGCCTACTTCCACAGGCACGCTATGGCCAGTGCGAGTACTGATGAAATAGGGGCTGCAGAAAAGGCTCTGGCCTGGTCAGATACAGTTACTCACTGGTATTGGAGTAAATCATGGGTGCCCACCTACTTGTAATGAGCAGATTTTTAGATGCAAAGAGTTTAAAAAATATTTTTAGATTTTTTGATCCCTCCATAGCAAGCTGGCAGCAGCTGGTTTAGGAATACACTGGGTTATGTCAATGGCAGATTCTAGTCTCCGCAATGGGGACTTCTGATGTAAACAGATTCTCGTTGGAATCTTACACTGGCTGCCCTAATCCAGGAGCCAAGCATAGCCACACACAGCAAAACTAAGATCAAGAGAGAGAGGCTTGGTCCATTCACGCATCAACTGCTCTGTGCTTCTGTGTTCATTGAAACCATGTGCAGCAGGGTGCCCTTCACAGGGCTGCATGTGAACTTCTGACTGCTAGGACTTTCGAAGCTTGAGCAGGTGCCCTTGAATTCTTCCCTAAGAGAATGTCTCGATGCTGCCCGCAGTAGATCCACAAATGTATGCTGAAAAAAAAAAAACATCTAACACTCTCAAGCTGTCCTAAGCCTGTCACAGGCTTCAGTAAGTTTCTCAGGACTGTGGCAAGGACGTGGGAATGGATCAATCTTTCCAGCTCTCTCTATAAGAGTTTCTCTCACTGCTTTGGTAAGTTTAACAGTAATCGACTTGAAACTTCTTCCTGTATCCCCTGATAGATCTGTAACAGCAGATCTGATCACCAAAATTTTACAAGTGTGAACAAATGTCAATTTTTGTATCAGACACAAAAAGGTAAACTCATTCACCAAAATGACAATTAAAAATGGGAGTTTCACGAATTTCCTCATCAAACAGCATTGTGAGGGGAATGGTTTAGATTTACAGACTCCAGAGTCCATCTGAACTTCACAAGTTGTCTTGGTCCCTAAAAGGTTGTGGAAACGGGGCCACCGTGCAATGAGCTGGGACAAGGAGGCCTAGGCAGTTGAAGGCAAACACATTGCACTTACTCTGTGGTCATCTCCGTATCTGATCATTTCATGAGCAAAGTCATCGGTGGGTTTGACACGGACGAATGCGTGAACTTTTTTCCTCGTACCCATTCTACCTAAAAGGAAGAAAACAGCAAAATTTTCAGTAGTCATCATCAAACGACAATTAGAGGGGAGAAGCCATTCATTAAGAAGAGCAGAAAAGAGTGATGTGCAGGCCATGTTCCCATCCCAGTGGGGCCAGTCTTCCTTTTCACCCCTTGGCATTTCAGGGAGCAGTCTACCCACAGGGCACTGCTCAACAAGTACGTGTACTCCCAACTTTACAGGCCGCCTCATCATTTTCCAGCAATGATCCCCAAGGGACCGAAATATGAAGCAAAGACTGCTCCCTTTGTGGCCTAATCTAAGAGGTGGTTTCTAGAAATGTTCTCTTATTGCTCTTACGCTTTGCCTCATTCACTGTATTTTCCTTGAAAATACTTACTATGAAAGGCCTTAAAATTAATTCTTTTCTTCATTAGCATACCTCACTTCAGATGCAGCATCTCCTCCTCTACCTCCATCAGACTAAGATCAGAAAAAGATTTGCCCTCCATCAGACTAAGATCAGAAAAAGATTTGCTAGAAGCATATTTAATCTAGCCCATACATATATTCTTTCTTCTCTGGCACTCCATTGAGAGAAAAATCACAGAGTCCCCTACCTCCTCTCCCTCTCCTAAAATCTAATTATATTCTCATTGTTTTCTTTCAGGTAGACACACATATGTTTGTTTTCCTTCATTCATAAGATCACAAATAATTACTATGAATCATAAAATGTTAAAATAAATGTTTGATGTGGCTTCATGGAATAGGATGAATAGGACACTTATAGAAATAATTGACAGGGACGTGATTTAGGCAAATGACCTTCCTAGTATGCAGAGTTGTCCTATAATGGACAAGACTTTCTCAAGGAAGGACCATAAACACCGTAAACTGTGAAGCACACCCAAGATGCCAAGTGGCAGAGATGCTACAAAAGGAGTTAGTTACATTGACGGGAGAGTTAATTGATCGCCAAGATCCTGTTCAACTAAGGTATAAACATTTTATTGCACGGATTTTTATCGCTTTAAGAGGAACTTCAAACTTAACCAGCTCTTTAGGTGCCTCTTATATACCAATGACAAAGGATTAAATACTGAGAGAAAATGTCAAGAGCTCTATGGAAAGCTAAGTAAAAATCTATCTGCAATTATCAATCATGTTAAATCTAGTTAAGTCATACTAGAAAACAGGATAAAAGTCTAGAAAAATATACAAAATAACCTCATTGTTCCAAACTATTGGGCAAACTAACATAATACAATTTTAAATTGTTCCAAGATGAAGTATTTTCTAATTCTACATACAAATTTTTCTAAGATCAATCTGTTATTTTTTCTTTCCTCCTTTTTGCATTTTAAAAATAATTTGAACAATATCATCAAGCAGTTTATGGTCACGTAGTCCTAAGACTGGGCTCTGAAATTTCAATAATTTCACTTTTAGAGACCCATGAATATAAAGAATGCTAACAACTCATTTAGAGTTAACGCTCCACAATGTACAAAACGGACCTTGAACAGAGACAAGGCCGGAGGAGAATGTCTGGGTTGTGATACGCTTCTCTTTTGATCCCATCAGGATTAGACCAGTTTTATCAGAAAGGAGGCATTTGCCCCTAAAATAACCTGTACTTTCATGGGGCAGGGGACAGGAGTTGAGGCTAAAGAAACTCCTTGATACTTTTGAAAAAGACAACTGACAAATGAATTTACTGAATTTATGAAGAGTTAGGGAAACATGAGGCATAAGGAGCTGATTCCATTTCATCTTCAAATGGGAAAAAAGCAGTATCAACACAGTTATTAAGGAAAAAATAGCTTGCCTGGGCTATTGCAAAGCACTCTAACAAACAAACAGAATGTTTAATATTGTTAAAAAGCTAATTTTCAAGACCTTTACTGGAAAGGAAAAGTCAGGTTTAACAGGGATTTCTTCTTTTAAATATAATTATTGCACTTTTTAAAAAAGCACATTAAATGTCAACATTTTACATGTATTATCTAAGAATGGTACAATGCGTGTTACCTGATAAAAATGATTCCGTGTTTTTAAAATACGAATGTTCCTCCACATTTCTAGACACAACTTGCGTTGACCACTTGATTTCCTCTTACAATTATATTAACTATCATCAAGTGGCAGTAAGTATCTCTATAGAAGCAAGTTAAATAGAGACAGGACCTGCTCTTTCATTTAGTTACAATGATGTGGACATTAAACTCTAACCCCAGTTACAAGCCCTTCACGTGTCAAATCAAATAAGCAAACATGTTGCCTTCATATTTGCCTATTGTAGAGTGTGTATCCACTTCCTACATTCTTCGAGCAGTGATTTATGGAAGTCTTTTCCACTATGGGATCTTCCAGGGCTTCTAATTTTTAGAAAATCTGAAAGGTATCCAGGTGAGCAAGGATAATGGCTTATCCAATTTCAGTCCTAAAATTTTTGTCTGCAAAATTGAACTCTAGAAACAAAAAGCCATGAATAACTCTAACATGAATCCCGAGTTGAGGAAATTGAAGAGAACCTCTCATTTCTAAGTTCACTTTAATCTAGACTACTGGGAATTTGAGAGTGGAGGGAGGTGTTTTGACTCCAGCAAACACTCTCAATCTCTAAAGCTCTGGGAACCATTCCCCACACCAGTTCTAGGACCCATGGTCCTGCCCAGGATGCCCTCTGAAAGGAACCATGAAGTAAGGCAGCTCTGGGGCAGGTGCCCTCCCAACAGCTCCCACCCACTGACGGCACAAATGCAGCACAGGCCAGCTCCAAGCATCGCCCTCCCCTCAGAGCCTGGCCCTTCTCTGCCCTGCAATTTGCCAACATGCATATGCACATGCAGTCGCCCTATCCCGAAGCCCTCCCCATGCACACGCCCATTGCTCCAGGCACGCCAGGAGCCATACTCCCCCAAGGAAAGCCTTCTCTACTAACTACACCCCTCCTGTGAGTCTGCTACTCAGCAGCCCCTCAATACCCAGATATTTGGGGACCCCATGCCATCTCACACTTACTGAAATGCTTGTTACTGTTCTTACGTCGCATCATTTGAGTGGGTTTCAGCTCCTAAATTAAATTACAAGCTGCGTGAGGGATAGGACTGTGCCTTTTATCTCTTTTGAATCCCCCCTCAATGTCCAGAACAGTGCCCAGCACAGAGCAGGTGCTCAAGAAATGGTGGATGGTGACGGCCGTGGTTGGAAGTCAGAGGGTGGCTGAATCTCCAAATGTGGGTCCATCTTCGGTCACTACTGAGAAAGTCCCAAGGGGCAAATAATATCACTCCCCTTCCACACCATCTCCAGTCCCTCAGCCCACAGCCCTTCTAGGAGGACACTTGGTTTCTAGGCACCACTTGCAAGAAACCACGTTCGGCCCCTCACCACACCCTCCCTTTTAGTAGGGTCCTTCTCCTTCAGACCTTGTGGGGACTGCCCCTCCCTTAGCGGCACTATGCTTACATATTTCTGGTGTAAATAAGCGAATCTCTGAGTGGTCACGAGGAAACCACCCTGCTGAGAGGTTCAAGGTTTCCTCATTTGTTTTAGGGGTGGGAATGAACAGAATTGCTACCAAGACTCTAAAGGCTTTATAAAAGCATAGGGAGCATCCGCTGGGACGGTAGGCACCAGTAGGGTCCCTATCTTCCAGCGCTTCTACCCAGACGAGGAGTTCTCATAGGAAATCCTCATAGCCTCCGGAGTGGTAGCAGTATTTGAACCAAAAAACCAAACCAAACCAAACCAAAACAGGGCCCAAACGCATCCATTCCTGGGCTTAACAAAAGACTCGGATCCAGGCAGAACTGGCCTTTTTTTCTTTTTCTCACCCAATATGCAGTGGACCTGGGGACCATTTCTGTCTCTCTCGAGCGGTTTTCTCATCTGTAAAGGTTTTACAGTAAAGTGAAGGGCTCAGACTGTCGTTCCGGAAGCCTCCTCCAGTTCGAAAACAAGACAAGTGCTGAAGAGCCCAGAAGATCTCTGGCCCCGCGCCTCGCGCCCCGTGAACCTCAGGCGCGACGTAGGACCCTCGTGGGGCTAAAGAACGTTAGCTCTGAAGACCCTAAGCTGCAGCCAGGCTGAAGCCGCCCCCGCGATGCCGCGTCCTCCTCCGCTCGAGTTTCACAGTTCAGCGAGCCAAACCCGGGCACTCCTGGACCGGTGTTCCGATTCCATCCGCTGCAGCCGCCCGGGCGTACACCCTCTCCACCCTCCCTTCACCTCACCCCGGCGGCGCGTGGCCCCTGCTCACCGCTCCGGGGGCAGCCGCCCTCCCAAAGCGCGACCGCTGCAACTAACGCGACCGGAAAATCGGTTCGCGGGGCTGCGGGGCTGTGTACACAACCGCCATGGCAACGGGCGGCTTCCGGAGGTTCCGGAAGTCTCGGGGTGGTGGCGGAAATGAAGTGCGTGGTCCTCTGTTGAGATACG
>NW_011889052.1:430103-444097 GCF_000151845.1 Pteropus vampyrus
TCCCCCAAGGAAAGCCTTCTCTACTAACTACACCCCTCCTGTGAGTCTGCTACTCAGCAGCCCCTCAATACCCAGATATTTGGGGACCCCATGCCATCTCACACTTACTGAAATGCTTGTTACTGTTCTTACGTCGCATCATTTGAGTGGGTTTCAGCTCCTAAATTAAATTACAAGCTGCGTGAGGGATAGGACTGTGCCTTTTATCTCTTTTGAATCCCCCCTCAATGTCCAGAACAGTGCCCAGCACAGAGCAGGTGCTCAAGAAATGGTGGATGGTGACGGCCGTGGTTGGAAGTCAGAGGGTGGCTGAATCTCCAAATGTGGGTCCATCTTCGGTCACTACTGAGAAAGTCCCAAGGGGCAAATAATATCACTCCCCTTCCACACCATCTCCAGTCCCTCAGCCCACAGCCCTTCTAGGAGGACACTTGGTTTCTAGGCACCACTTGCAAGAAACCACGTTCGGCCCCTCACCACGCCCTCCCTTTTAGTAGGGTCCTTCTCCTTCAGACCTTGTGGGGACTGCCCCTCCCTTAGCGGCACTATGCTTACATATTTCTGGTGTAAATAAGCGAATCTCTGAGTGGTCACGAGGAAACCACCCTGCTGAGAGGTTCAAGGTTTCCTCATTTGTTTTGGGGGTGGGAATGAACAGAATTGCTACCAAGACTCTAAAGGCTTTATAAAAGCAGAGGGAGCATCCGCTGGGACGGTAGGCACCAGTAGGGTCCCTATCTTCCAGCGCTTCTACCCAGACGAGGAGTTCTCATAGGAAATCCTCATAGCCTCCGGAGTGGTAGCAGTATTTGAACCAAAAAACCAAACCAAACCAAACCAAAACAGGGCCCAAACGCATCCATTCCTGGGCTTAACAAAAGACTCGGATCCAGGCAGAACTGGCCTTTTTTTCTTTTTCTCACCCAATATGCAGTGGACCTGGGGACCATTTCTGTCTCTCTCGAGCGGTTTTCTCATCTGTAAAGGTTTTACAGTAAAGTGAAGGGCTCAGACTGTCGTTCCGGAAGCCTCCTCCAGTTCGAAAACAAGACAAGTGCTGAAGAGCCCAGAAGATCTCTGGCCCCGCGCCTCGCGCCCCGTGAACCTCAGGCGCGACGTAGGACCCTCGTGGGGCTAAAGAACGTTAGCTCTGAAGACCCTAAGCTGCAGCCAGGCTGAAGCCGCCCCCGCGATGCCGCGTCCTCCTCCGCTCGAGTTTCACAGTTCGGCGAGCCAAACCCGGGCACTCCTGGACCGGTGTTCCGATTCCATCCGCTGCAGCCGCCCGGGCGTACACCCTCTCCACCCTCCCTTCACCTCACCCCGGCGGCGCGTGGCCCCTGCTCACCGCTCCGGGGGCAGCCGCCCTCCCAAAGCGCGACCGCTGCAACTAACGCGACCGGAAAATCGGTTCGCGGGGCTGCGGGGCTGTGTACACAACCGCCATGGCAACGGGCGGCTTCCGGAGGTTCCGGAAGTCTCGGGGTGGTGGCGGAAATGAAGTGCGTGGTCCTCTGTTGAGATACGAGTAAAGTCAGGGCAGAGTTGGAAAGACGGAGATGGTACCGATGATTTTAGGAAGACTGAGGCAGGCGCGGGACCCAGGTCGGGGTAGCGAGGGGACGAAGGCCGGCCCCGAACCAGGAAGCGGGGCAGCAGGGCTTCCGGCGCAGAGCAGGCTTTGGCTACGGTGGCCGCGCAGGCCCGTCGGATCCCAGCCCTGCGCCGGAGCTGCAGTCGGCGTGCGCCGCGCCGCGCCGCGCCCCGCCCGGGTTAGTTTCGAGCCGGCCGGCCAGGCCTGCGCAGTCGCGGCGGCCGGGGAAGATGGTGGAGGACGGCGCGGAGGAGCTGGAGGATCTGGTACACTTCTCCGTGTCCGAGTTGCCTAGTCGCGGCTACGGCGTTATGGAGGAGATCCGGCGGCAGGGCAAACTGTGCGACGTGACGCTCAAGGTATCGAGAGCTGGGCGGCGCGGGGCTGTGGGAAAAGGGACCGAGAGGGGAGTAAAGAGGGGCGGGGCTGATAGGGGAAGAGAGGTCTAGCGAGCTGAGGGGTGGGGAAAGGAGGTTGGAGGGAGACCGAAGAGGGGAGAGAGAGGTGCCGAGTGGGAGACGGGGACTGGGGTTGAGTGGGAGACGGACAGGCACAGCCTCTCAGACCTTAGAAGGCAAGGCTGAGAGCCGCGCCGCTGAGGCCCTCGGAATGGGAGACATTGGGGTGCCCGCCTCCCTTTTCTGTCACACAGACAAGAGAGAATGGACTTGCAGCCCCTCCATGGAGGAAGGGGCGGTGGCTGTCTCTACGTTATGATGGGCACCACTGAAGCACCTCTTGTCACCGCAGCTATTTCTTTGTGCCCCTCGAAGTTAGCTGTGTCGTAGAGGCGCAGGCTTTTCCTTAAGAGTCACTGCTTGCCCTTGATTGTTAGATTACTACCTTGTCTCTTAAGAGCTTTTAAAATCGGATCTGGAAATCTTTTGAGGTGGGCAGCTACTCTGCCCCATACGGGGAGGCACACCATCACCACCACCGCAGAGGTCACGGAAAATGGACTGACAGGCTGCGTGGGGAGCGGGATCTCTTAATCACCTGTTCCCTACTGGCATTTGGGGTGTAAGAGCCAGCCTTCCTCCTGTGCTTTGCATCCATTCCTGGTGGAGAGGCACGCCGGGCTGCTCCTTAGCCAAGCTGCCGAGCCATGTGGAGCCCTCCAGGTGGCAAAGTGCTGCAGCAAGCCATGTTCCCCGTTGTGCTTTGGCTGGAAGGCTCTCAGCATCTGTGGATGACCTCGTTTCAAAACAAAACAATACTACAGCAGAGCTCTTTTTGCTCTTTATTTTCTGCGGGGTTAAGGAAGCTTTTTTTCTTCCACATATTTGAGTCAGACCTTTGGAGACAGTAGAGTAGAATGGCTAAGAGTGTGGCTTTGGAGATTGAAGGATTTGGATTAAAATTCTAGTTGTAACCTTGGGCAAGTTTCTTAATTTCTCTAAGCATCAGTCTTCCAAATGTAAAAATAGGAATTAGTCCTGATTCTCAGTATTAGTATGAGGATTAAATGAGAACATTGTGGTATTCTTTTCATAATTCCTGGCATAAGTTTTTCATCACACTAAACCCCTCCTGAAAGAGATTAGTTTTGCAGGAGAGGAGTGAGGTGGCCTGAGCGGGGGAAGGATCTTTAGAGATAACCAAGGGGTTTCAGAAAAATGAGCTGGACTAAAGGAGGCAGAGGAAGTAAATATAAATGGGAGATTTTTGTCCAGGATGATTACGTGGTAGATGATGTCAAGGCTCCTAGAGATTAGTGAGCGAAAGAATGAGCTGGTTGTGGCGGTAACCCTTGGGGCGAGTAGAGACTGGTGTGAAGCGGTAATAGGGGAGAATGTTTGGATTTAGCCTGAAAGGGTGACCCAGGGAAAGCTCATAAGACACAGAGAAGCAAAAAAGGCATGATAGAGTGAGACGGCCACAGATACTTCTACATAAGTTAAACCAGTGCATTTTTCCTCTGAATTTAATGCAAATACAGAATATGGCAATCCTTTAGCATAAAAATGCTTGTATGATTTTTCCATTGAAATGCTTTTTGTTCATACAAAGGGACAAATAAATTATCAGACATAGTTCCAAATAAGTAAATTATCAGAGAGAGTTCCAACCAAGTGTGTCAGTGTAAATTGCTGTATTAGATCTGAGAAATAAAGGCACAGGCAAGAGGTAGACAGGACCGGAGAGAGCATCTGCTTCACTGGTTTTCTAACTGTTCTGTAGAGCCTGAGACGTAGCTCACTGGCGGTGTGGTGGTGGGGGCCAGGGAGAGGCCAGGCAAACCAGGCTCTGCTCCATTTCCCTCCCCTTCGCTAGAGCTGCTCTGGGAAATCTGTTTTGGTCTGTCTTTCAAGATAGCGTCTTTCCTGAAACTTCTGGTGATTCGAGACTGTCTTCCAAATATGCGCTGAAAAGCTGGTTGGAAACTTTTTGATGTGGGATGGGTTTTTTGACTAGTGGGCCTCCCTATAGGGCAGTGGTTCTCAAACTTTAGTGGGCATTAGAATCTGGCCGCCTTGTTCACTGGTTTTTGGGCCTCACCCCAGAATTTTGTATTCAGCAGGTCTGGCATGGGCTTGAGAATTTGCGTTTCTGACAAGTTCTTCATTGGTGATGCTCCTGGTCTGGGACCACATGCTGAAAGCCACAGCTGTGGGGTGATGGACTTGTACTTTTAAATGGAATGTGTTCAGAGTCCATGGGTGATCTTTAGGCTTCTGTCTTGTTGGGAGAAGCCTGGCTATTATCCTTAGGAGCCTGATGGTGGGAGGGGACTAGGGGTTCTTCCTTCCGTATGCAGACTTTCACTTAATCCCCCTGAATGGTGTCACACTCTTGTGTCAGTGGTGCCCTGGTTATCCAAGTCTGAAGTCTCTAGTTTATCCTGTCCAGAGAATAAACCTCCAGTTGTCTGCTGGGGCAGTGATGGAGCATTTGCTTGCCTGGTGAGGGGACTAGTCCTACCTGTTTTCAGACTTCCTTATCCTCACACCTTGAGAGGAATCCTTTGTGTCTCCTAGAGCTGAGTTTTGGAGAGGATTCTACAATGGCTTGCCACCTGCAGCACTCAGTGTTCTCCATTTAAATCAGTTACTACCCATTTGTCTGCTTTTCATCTTCCATAACGTGGTGACATTTCTAATCTGCTCTCTCTGTCCGCTTTTTTTTTCCCCTTGAGAGCTTTGCTGTTCCTTGACTATCAGTCTGAGAGGTAGCACACATAGCACAGATTCGAGCCGACTACCTGGATTTGAATCTTGGCTCTGCCACTTACTAGTTGTGAAAACTTGGGCAAGTTCCTTAAACGCTGGTGATTCACATGTAAAATAGGGATCATCACCGATGTAATAAGAGTGTTAAGGATTCCATTAGTTAATACACTTAAAACAATCATGTGGTTAAATGCTCAGTAAGTAGAAGATATTTATGAATAATGATTTAATGGGTTTCTAAAGGGAATGGAAATAAACACGAATGTCCAACCTGCCATTTTGAATTTGTTTTAGCTTCTGATGAATTCTAGATGATGTTCATTGCCTTAAAAGAGTTTGCAAACCACTGCTCTGCTTCAGTAGCTTGCATTTTACAGACGAGGACCCAAGCACAGGAGAAGAAGGGACTTGTCCAAGGTCACAGATTAAATTAGGCAGAGTTAGGATTAGAGGCTAGACTCCTGGTCTCTGTATTCCAGGTCGAGTATTCTTTCATGTGCTCCCATTGCCTCTTCTGTTACTGATAGTGTTGATGGTAATGAACTGACTTCAGATGCTCCTGTGCAAATTAATCTACTTCAGGTCAGTTGTACTCACCTTTAACAACATGTCATCTTTTCTACTCGAGTTTTAGGGAGAGTGTGAAAATCAACATTTAGCAGGTAGGCCATAGTCTCAAAATTCACTGCCCACTCTTGAATCTTGCTTAATTTTCTTTTTGGAAATATTTGAAGTTAAATTCTTTGGGTGCCTGTTTGATAATTAAGTCGAGGCATAACAGAAAAGGGTATTATATTGGATTTTTTTAAAAATCACATTTTATATCCATGATGACTTAAACCTCTTTGAAAAATGAAAGTGATGAACCTTCTCCCCAGAAAAATACACATACTTATAGATGTGCAGTATTTTGCATTCAGTCTTGAGAGCAGAAGCCTGTCTTCGGATCGTGGGTTATGGATCCCAACTGAGAAATCTTCTGTCAGAGAAAGCCCATGGTCCTTCTCCTTGGCAAATCATTTTGTCTTAAAGGTTAGAAGGAACATAGTACAAGGCTTCTTGGCAACCTATAGCATAAGGATTGGTCTGCATAGAGAGGCTCGCATCCACAGAGGCTCTCATCCCCCCTTCCCAACAGTCAGGTTCGTCTCTTTTCCTCTGGACTGCCAGGAGCCCAGTGCCTAGGCCGTGTCTGTCAAGTTCATCTGGGTCCAGCAAGCTGGGCAGACTCCCCAGATTCAATGAGTATTGTCCATGACTTGCTGTTCATGAGCATTAGACCATCCAAATTCATACACTTTTTTTCCTCTCACTTCACCCACTCCTTTCTTTCTTGGTGAGAGCAGAATGGGGTCACCAAACCTGTATACTATTTGCTGACCCATAATTTTAGGAGAGAGGGCTGCCTACACAAACAAACACTTTGTTTTTCAACCACTAATAAATGGCTCCTCAAGATCTGCTGGCATCAGTCTTCCCAGCATTTTCCCAAGGCCCCTGCTAAGGTTACGAACCCAGATCTAAGAATTTAGCCTCCAGAAGGAAATGTCTTTTTCATAGGTGAAAGGCACAATATTAGAATATTGCCTTTTGACCCACTAAATCCAAGTACACAGTTTTCACTGAAACTGGCTTCAGGAACCACACTTTGAGTCTGGAATCTTGGCTAATTTGTCACACTGATTTTGTGATGAAAGAGTAGGTGGAGAAGGATATCAGGAAATGAAGTACGGACTTGTTGGTGCATGCCATTTTTATATTATGTGTAATGCAGTGAGCTACACAGGTATAATTATAAGAGCTAGAATAATCGTCTTAAAAGGAGCCATAGAAGTCCTGTATCAAAGCCATTCCTTTTACAGATGAAAAAACCCTGAAGCTTAGAGATATTAAGGGATTGCCCAAGGCACAGAGCTATATTATTTGAGCTCCAACACAGCTGTTTGTTGGTGGAAGCCATGCTTTTACATCTTCTGTCGGATTACTCACCTGCCTTGCTGATGGAATGAAGCAGAGCAGGGAGCAAACATCATCTGCAGTGTCATCTTTGAGGGTGGAGGGCAGCGAAGTGTATGTCCAGATGCAACATCACTCTCTGTCTCAGGAGAGAAGAAAGATGCAGACTTTTTCTGCTAGTCTTCTGGATATATGAAATTCTTGACTTTTAATTTTGAAACGACACCATATTAGAAATTTTGTGCTTCTGAATAGTGTTCATTCCTGGGGTTTTCTACTGACTTTTTTCAGGTAGTAGTGTTCATTTTTAGCCTTGCCTTTTTTTAACGAGCAGTTAGAACCGAGAGGAAGACCATGCGCCTTGAGAGCACATGTGCACTTGTGATGTCAATTTGTATTCATCAAAAAGTCAGTTTTGCTCTCTTCAAGTCGTAGTGTGGATAACGCTGTTAAATTTGGACGCTGATAGATGAATGAGAGAGCTTGATGCTTCCTGACATGTGGATAGGAGAGAGAGTTGGAGGTATCCAAAAAAATCAGTTACCAACCAAGCAACATTCATGGGGTTCACCCTGAGACTTCTGGAGGATAGCTGGTCAGCTGGGTAATTTAAGAAGCCTGTGTCTCAAAATGCTTCTTAACTACAGTTGGTTTCTTTATTATTATTTTGTTTGAGACTCCACTGTTTGTCCCCTGGCCACTCCTGGTTCATCTTGTAGGCTGATTGATGGAAAATGAGACCACATTGTTTTTCTCAAGGTGCGTTCTGTGCCCCACCTAAATTACAAGCACGGCATCTCCTTTCCTACTTTTGTTGAGTGTTGGCACTCTCATTGCCTCTCTGGTCTGGAACCAGCCAACTTCCCCACAGTTAGTTTAGTAAGGCTTTTTCTGCCCTAACAGCTGATCATGTCACCACTTGTTTCTAGTTGGGGAGAATGTACCAAGATGTGTGAACCAGGAGTTGGCAAGCATTTTCTGTGAAGAGCCAGATAGTAAATATTTTAGGATTTGGGGGTCATACAGTTTCAGCTACAACTACTCAACTCTGTCATAGCACCGAGGCAGCTGTATACAATACATAAACTAATGGGTATAGGTGTGTTCCAGGAAAACTTCATTTAGAACAACAGACGTGGGCCAAACCCATTGGCTGTGGCTGGCCGACCCATGTTGTAGTCTGATTTGGCCTTTGTAAAGTTTAAGGCTTTTAAAGTAAGTTACACTTGCTTTATTGTCCCAGTGTAAACTTCTGTAGTTTCAACACAGTATCTAGAAATTGGAGGCATCACTTGTTAAAAGGCTACAGATGAACCAGAAGTGAAGAACTTTTTTTTCCCACGTCACTGCAGGTGATCATGGGACTATCCTGGTTGCTGACTGAATAACTGACATAGGAAAAGTACTGTTAAATTTTGCATCTCATCTTTAAAGTCTTGTAGCTCTGCTGGAGCTTGAAGCAGACTATTTCCAAAGCATTAACTAAAGACACCATGCTCCCTTTCTCAGTTGAAGCTGAGGATGCTTAGCTGCTTGCAGAATGGCAGGCCAGAGGAGACCGTGATGGCTCCTGTGTTCCGGTGGACCTGACCGGCTGTGTTCAGGGCCGTGAAGGTAAGGGCCAGAGTTTGGGCTTTCGGCAGGCAAAGTAGATCAGTAGTTCAAATGTGGCCCAATATGTCTGGGCAGAGTGTGCTGTATATCTGATCAGAACACAAAAATGATTTCAAAAAATAAGCTTAAGAATGGGTATATTGTCCATTCACCCATGTTCATAGCAGCATTATTCACAGTTGCCAAAAGGTGGAAGCAACTCAGGGATGCATTGACGGTCGAATGGATGAACAAAATGTGGTACGTTTTTTCCCCCATCTACAATGAAATATTATTCAGCCTTGAAAAGGGAGGAAATTCTGACATATGCTACAACATGGATGAACTTACAAAACATTGTGCTAAGTGAAATAAGCCAATCACAAAAGGACAAATATTGTTAATTATTCCACTTAAATGAGGTAACTAGTCAAATTCTTATAGAAAGTAAATAGAACAGTGATTGCTCAGAGACTGAGAGGAGGAGGGAATGGGGGTTACTGTTTCATGCAGTTGGGGTTTCGGTTTGGGCAGATGAAAAAGTTCCGGAGATGGATGGTGGTGATGGTTGCACAACAATGTGAATGTGCTTAATGCCACTGAACTGTGCACTTAAAAATGGTTAAAATGGTAAATTTTATGTATAGTCTACCACAATAAAAAAAAAAAAAAAAGAGAGAATAAGTTCAAGACAACTTGTTACCAGTTGGGCAAGTGAGATTTGTGATGGTCAGACACTGAAAACAGAATTTATTCTCTGTATCCAAACTTCCTGATCAGAAACATTTGATATTAAGGGGTAATCTTTCTCGTTCTTTAGCTTTTGTAGTATGCTGCCTCAGCTGTTCAGAGCCAAATTTTACTAGCTCAGCCCTGGAGCTGCACTTCGAATGGTCACATACAAGGAATCAACTTCTAAGAGTTACACATTAAGTGATGCACACGTGTCAAAGCTTATTTTTCCTGTGCTGATTTATAAAGTCTAAATGTTGTGTAACCTTGACAGAGGTATCTTGAGGACCAGCAGATCACACTGTGCTGACATGTCTTCCAAGTAAAGGTTTGTGGGCGTAGTCTACAAATTACAAATGGCTTTCAAATCTGTATTTCTACCCCTTATTTTGTTCCTAAATACTAGACCCACATTTCAATTTGTACTCTTGAGCCTCATACTCGTTATGTCTAAAATGAAGCCTCTTTTCCTTCTAAACCATCTCTCATTCCTTTTGTGTGAGGATGGCACACTGTCCATCCAGTCATGTAGGATTGAAACTCTTGGACTTGGCTTTGGCTTGTCCTCTCTCTTTTATGTTTATTTTGTGGCATTTATCGCAATAACAATTACATAATTATTTACGGTATTGTAACTCCATGAGAGCGGGGGCTGTGACTGAATTATTTACTGAGGTGTTGACATAATAGGTGCTCAGTAAACACTCTCCTAATTCAGACCCTCTTTGCTTTTTGCCTAAGCCAGGATTTCTTTAACTTCAGTAGCTTGCTGAGAGAATTCTTACCCTGTAAGGGATGATCCTCGTGCAGCTAACGGATTGTCTTACTTCAGACTCAGCTCTTGTCGTGTTGTTCTGCTGAGTGGCTTCCCATTTCATTCTCATTCAGCACTGTTCTCAGCAGATAGGCCAGTGCCCTCCATGTGCCAAGCACTGTTCTAAGTGCTGGAGACACACCAGAGAGCAGAGTAGGCAAAGCTTCTATGAGTATGACCTTACTTTTTTCGTGGGGGGCGGTGACAGACAATAAAAAATAAATCGATATAAACTGTCCAGCAGTGGTAAGTGCTATGAAGACAAAGCGGAGTAAGGGGACCGAGGGCGCTGTTTTTACTAGCGGGACCAGAGCCAGCCTCTCTGAGTAGATCCGAAGGAAGCGATCACTCTGTGAGAGAAAAATATTCTAGAGTCCTGAGGCATACTTGGTAATCTTGGGAAGCAGCAAGCCCCTGGTTTGACAAGAAGTGAGTGACCTAAGAGAAAAGTGGGAGGAGCTGAGGCCGGAGAGGTTCAGCATAGTCCCTTGCACGGTACAGTATGACTCAGCGAATACTTGTTGAAAGAGTGAATGAATGAAGTTAGACAGAAATTATTCATTTATTTATGAATGACGGTCAGGGCAGGGTGTTAGGGGTATACCCCAAAAACGTAGGATGCGTTTTTCATAGATCATCAAAAGAGCACAGGATTTCACCTGCACCGTCCCTGCTTCTGTGGTTCAGGAGAGAGGATGCTAACGGGCAAAGCAAGAAAGATCAATTCCGGCTTGTTCTTGAAGGAACTTCTAGTCTTCTGCACCACAGGGAAATCAGAGGTTAGAAAGTTGTCAGGAAGCAGGAAGTAGAGCAGAACCACTCAATCTTGGTAATTTTACAAGGTGCTCCCACCCATGTTGGATAAAGCTTGTCTTTTTTTTTTTTTGCCCCGCATCCATAGGCTCACTGTAAGTCAACAAGACATGAAGGGAGAGCCATGGAGCGGGGATGCAGGAGCGGCAGGTGGTGGCTGGTTTTCAGTAGGATTAAGGGGAGGACTGCTGATTTAACTGAATCTCCGATTATTCTAAGCTGCTCACGGAAATCCGTCACTGCCGTCTGTGAGACGCAAGAGGGAGAAGCTTAAGGATGTCCTGTTGATGCTGACCGTCACTCCTGGTTGCCTTTTCTAGGACTGCCAGCTGTGTTCTTGATACTCAAGGCCCTCCAGACCTGGCCCCTTCGCTGCCTTTCTCCCCTGGTTGCGCACGGTCTCCTCCTGCTGGCCGTCTTCACAACCGATGTTTTCCAACTTCCAGCCCTTGCTCTAGTGTTCTTCTGGCTCGGACTAGCCACTCACGTCTGCCATCAGAATCCTCCCCACGCTTCAAGGCTCCTTTTGTATTTTTTTTTTTCTCAAGGATAGGGAAATGGCTAAACATTCCTTCTTTTGTTCTAAGGCACTTTGCTTTTATGTCTGTTCAGCATTGTCTTGTGGTTACAAGTTTACACCCTTGTATCCCTGCCAGTCTCCACGCCATCTCTCTCTTGCCCTGCCCTGTCACAGTGGGTGGTTGTGTGATATCCTGTCTCTCTGAAGACCATCTTCTCATATCCTTCCTGGTGCCGTTGATCTCTTCCATTGTACCTTCTCCCCTCATGGCTTAGAGTACTGTCAACATGCCAAGAGCATCAGTATTGCCTGAGAGCCTGTTTGAAATGCAGACTCTTGGGTCCCGCCTCAGACCTGCTGAACCAGAAGCTGGCGACTCTTCCATACTGCGCACATGAAGCTTTCTGAGAGGTGTTGCCGTAACGCTTCGCTCCTTCTCCCCATACCACAGTGCACGGAGTGTGCTTGAGTATCTTTCTCCCCCTCTAGACGTTGAGCTCCTGAAGCATGTGAAACACCTATCGTCCAGCATAGCCTTTAGCGTGCGTCAAGTGCCCAGAAATGCTTGCTAAATTACCCTAAAGAACCCCTGGCTTTATATTTTGAGATGCTCCTTTGGTCAGGTTACTGAAGTGCATTCAGCTGTGCCTGGTGCTTTGCTAGGTGATTGAGGCACCCTGGTAGAAGTGGGAGTCAGCCCCTATCTTTGGCATTTCAGTTAATTATGAGACAAAGCAGAGTCTGATAAGTTCTGTAACTGCGTAGGTATCACCGCAGGCCCAAGGGAACACCAGCGGAATGGCAGTGATTTCCAGTTCCAAGTCCAAGAATTTGTGGTGGTTTCATGGAGAGGATGGTGTCTGATGATCACCTTGTGGGATGAATAGGACTTTGACAGACAGACACTGTGGGAAGAGGCATTCTTGGCTGGGAATGAGTCTGTTTAAGGTCCCAGGCATGAAAGTGCACATTCAGGATGTTTCTTGAGCAAGGAAGACATGGAGGAGCAAAGTGGAAGCTGCGATTGGCAAGGTGGGTTGGATGCAGACTGAACTTCAGGTCCCATGGTAAGGAGTCTGGGCTGGTAAGAAACATCTGCAAATCACATGCTGTTGGCACAATTAGATGTTCAGTGGTTTCTGTGGACTCTGCCCTGCTGTCTCCCACTCTTCTCCCATTCTACCTTGCTGGACATGGGTGGGAAACGGGAGGGTTTAGAAGAGGTGGGACAGGCCTGAATGTTTTCGCCTGCTCTTTATATGGGACCATAGCCTCAGGTCTTTTTTTAATGCTAAATGGTCAGCCACTTCCTCTCTCACCCCCTTCCGGAGTCACCCAGCAGGGCCCCCCTAAGGCAGAAAGACTCAAGCTCAAGCTCCATAAATAAAAGGTTTCAGACATTATGCTTCTAAAATGCCACCAAACCCCAGACTGAACCCAGTATGTTTTATTATACTTGCTGTCTGTTTCCTAACCTCGTGAGTTTCTGAGGACTAATTGTTTCTGCTTATGGTAGAATAGACAAGTATCCCTCTGCTCATGTTATAGGCTGGTGGACAGGCCATCCAACATTCAAGATGAAGGGACACACCCCTCCCCCCATTTCCTTTACATGTCATCTTGTTAGAAATGCCCCTGAATGAGGCAGCTGTAGTGTGACTTATTTCTCCTAGGGTTGGGAATGCACTATTAACCTGGAAGTTAAGCCCTACTCTAACTGGCCCCAAGCTTTACCATCTTTTTCTTGAGCCTTTTACTTCAGCTAACTGAATTTTTGGGTAAGGTTGGAGAGTATCACTCTTTATGCTTTAGTCAAGCACCAGTGCCCTCCTTCCACCAGCTCCACCAGTCCTGAGTCAGAAGATCAAGGTTAAAAAGAAGAGGTGCAACTTACCAGAAATTTGTTGTTCGTTTCTCAGATGAAGAACCAAGAGCTTCCTTTTAGGTAAAATAGGCTTTAGGATTCATTAAGTGCACTTGAGAATGAGGCACTGCGTTAAGTGCTAGGACACAACCTTTCTTTCTGCAGGAAAAGCATTCAGTCTGGATGGAGGGACATTCACTAGGGACCACATGATGCAGGCTGTAATGTGTGCTAGAGGCTTGTACAGGTGCGACAGGAAGTGGGAGCTGACTGCTGGAAGTCAGGGAAGGCCCTCAGAGGAGGACACATTGAATTGGATCTTCAAGGATGAAGAGTAATTCACTGAACAGAAAAATAAGGGGTAAGGATCCAAGCAGAGAGAATCAGATGATTTTAGGGGATTTGCCAGCAGCTCAGAAGAGAGGCATAGTGGAGCATAAAATTGGTTGGGGTAAATGGGAACTAGTTTAGGATTTGGATCTGACAGTAGGGAGCCCAATAAAATGACGACTGACATGACAGACTCAATTATATATTGAGTCGATTCATTCAGAAACTTCATTCGTTCAACAAATACTGAACGTTAATTGCTAGACTATTCCAGGAAACATGAAGATTGCTTCCTTGGTGGACCTCGTGTTTTAGTAAGATAGGTAAGTTATGTCAGGCCAACACCATTTGCTCTTGTCAAGGTTACCAGTGACCTCCCCACACAGAATAACTTCCACAGTATAGAACTGTTTCGTGACCACAAACACCTCCCTTGTGCTGCCCCTTTATGGACACCCCCATCCGCCTCCCACCCACAGTCTCTAATATCTGGCAACCACTAATTTGTTCTCCACCTCTCATTTCAAGAATGTGTTATAAATGGAATCATAGAGTATGTGACCTTTGGAGATTGGCTTCCCCCCCACCCCCCCGCATAATGCTTAAAG
>NW_011889052.1:444147-447525 GCF_000151845.1 Pteropus vampyrus
ATTCGTTCAACAAATACTGAACGTTAATTGCTAGACTATTCCAGGAAACATGAAGATTGCTTCCTTGGTGGACCTCGTGTTTTAGTAAGATAGGTAAGTTATGTCAGGCCAACACCATTTGCTCTTGTCAAGGTTACCAGTGACCTCCCCACACAGAATAACTTCCACAGTATAGAACTGTTTCGTGACCACAAACACCTCCCTTGTGCTGCCCCTTTATGGACACCCCCATCCGTCTCCCACCCGCAGTCTCTAATATCTGGCAACCACTAATTTGTTCTCCACCTCTCATTTCAAGAATGTGTTATAAATGGAATCATAGAGTATGTGACCTTTGGAGATTGGCTTCCCCCCCACCCCCCCGCATAATGCTTAAAGGTCATCCAAGTTGTTTTGTGTATCTATTGCTTTTTTTCCTTTATATTTCTGAGTAGGGTCCATGTATGGATGTACCACATGTTTAACCGTTCACCTTTTGAAGAACATTTAGGTTCTATTCAATTTGGGGCTGTTAGGAATAAAGCTGCTATGAATCTGAATGGAAGTTTTTATTTTTCTGGGATAAATGCCTAAAAGTAAAATTGCTCTGTTATATGGTCAATTGACTTTCAGTTTTAGAAGAAATTGTCAAACTATTTTCCAGAGTGGCTGCACCATTTTACATTCCTATGAGCATGTGTGAGTGCAGTGGTTAATTTTATGTGTCAACTTGACTTGGCTCTGGTGCCCAGGTGTTAGATCAAACACATGTCTAGATGTTGTTATGAAGATATTTTTAGATGTGATTAAAAATTTAAATTAGTAGACTTCGAGTAAAGCAGATCACCTTCCATAATGCAGGTGGGCCTCATCCAATCAATTGAAGGCTGTAAGAGCAAAAACTGAGGTTTCCTGAAGAAGAAACAATTCTTCAAGATTACAACATAGAAATCCTGCCTAATTTCCCACCTGCTGACCTGTCCTGCAGGTTTTAGACTCCAGACTGCACCATCAAACCTTATCTGAATATCCGTCCTGCCAGCCCACCCGAGAGATTTCAGATTTATGAGCCTCTGTAATTGTGTGAGCCAGTTCCTTAAAATCAATCTCCTCTGTCTCTCTGTCTCTCTGTCTCTCTGTTTCCTCCTCTCCTCTCCCCTCCCCTCCCCTCTCCTTCCCTCCCCTCCCCCTCCTCTCTCCTCTCTCCACACACACACACATATACACATCCAATCCTATTAGTTCTCTTTATCTGGAAAACCCTAATACAAGGAGTGCCCCAGTTCTTCTGCATCCTCACTGGCATTTGGTATTATCACTTTTTTATTGTAATCATTTTGTTAAATGTGTAATGATTTCTCATTGCGATTTTAATTTTCATTTCCCTAATGGGTAATGTTGATCATCTTTCCATGTATGTCCTTTTAGTATATATCCTTTTTGATGAAATATTTCTGCATGTCTTTGCCTATTTTCTCCTTGGATTGTTTTTGTCTGTTTACTGTTAAGTTTTTAGAATTCTTTATGTGTATTTTTGTCAGGATTCATATTTGACAAATATGTCAAAATATATTACTAAATAATATTAAGTCCTATTATTAAATAGCATTATTTGCAAATAAGAATACAAAAATACAAATGTAATCTGCCAGTATTTTTGTTTTTATTTCATCACACCTCTGTGTGTGATGGGAGGATTTCTACGCTGGCCTACTCCGCCATTTTGATGAAAGTGGGAATTTTTTGTTTGTTCAGATCTGGGGAAGCCTGTTCATACTGTACAGAAAACATACTCTTACTGCTCTCCTTTCCTCAGATCCCTGCAGAGGAAGGACAGGAGACCCACGATCTGAGCCCTTAAGTGAGATCCTGCTGACTCTCTAATACAAGACTCTTTCGTTTCTTTTGTATCATTTAATTTTTAAATAAAGACTTTCTTAATATCAGTATAAAGCCTCCCCATTTTATAGCAGATGAAGTTGAGGCCCAGAGAAACTGGGCTTTTAATTTGCAAATAAAACATTTATTTAGATTGCAGGTTTGCAAATATTTTTCACAGTCTGTCTTCTAATTCTTTTAACAGGGTCTTTCACAGAGCAAAGGTTTTAAATTGTGATTTAGTCAATTTACCAATTTTTTCTTTATGGATTATGTGTACTTTTGGTTTCATTGCTCTTTCTTCACCAAGTCCTAGGTCCTGAAGGGTTTCTTCTCTGTTTTCTTCTAAAAGTTCTGTATTTTAAAGTTTTACGTTTAAAAAATCTATGACTCATTTTGAGTTAATTTTTTTGTAGGTGGAAGTTTTTTGTTTTAATCTACAGATGGATATATCCAGTTGCTCCATCCAGCCCTGGTTACTGAAAAGACTGTCTTTCCTCCATTCGAGGTACAAATGCTTTCGAGCCTTTGCCAGAGATCAGTTGGCTGCACTTGCGAGGCACTACTTCCCGGTCTCTGTGGCTCAGTCACCCGTCCCTGCATCAGCCCCGTTGTGCTTACTCTAGCTGTGTAATAAATCTCGAAACGGGACTAGCGATGCCTCCTACTTCATTCTTCTTTTATTTTACTTTTCTTTTTTTACCCTTTTAAGCATTTTTAAGTGTACAATTCAGTAGCATTAAATGCATTGACAGTGTTATGTAACTCATCACTGCCTATTAACAAAACTTTTTCTGAGCCCTATAACCATTAAGTAGTAATTCTTTGTTGTCCCTCCCCCTACCTGGCCCCTGGTTGCCTCTATTCTATTTTCTGTCCCTGTGATTTTGCCAATTCTAGACCCCTCATATAAGTAGAATCATACAGTATTGTTCGTTTGTGTCTGGTTCGTTTCACTTAGTACAAGTGTTTTCAAGGTTCATCCATGTTGTGGTATGTATTAGAATTTCATTCCTTTTTTAAAAAAAAAATAGACTTTATTTTTTTGAGTAGTTTTAGGTTCTCAGCAAATTGAGCAGAAGATACAAAGGTTTCTCATATACCCTTTACCCCTACAGCACACACAGCATCCCCTACTGTCAACATCCCACACCAGAGTGGTACATTTGTTAAAATTATTGAACATATATTGACACATTATTATCACCCAAAGTCCATAGTTTACATTCAGGCTCACTCCTGGTGTTATATGATTTTTCAGAAATGTATAATGATATACATCCATTATCATAATATCATACAGAGTAGTAACACTGCTCTAAAAATTATCTGTGCTCTGCCTGTCCATCCCTCTCTCCCCACTAACCCCTGGCTGCCACTGATCCATTTTCATTGTTTCCATAGTTTTGCATTTTCCAGATTGTCATATAGTTGGAATCATACAGTATGTAGCCTTTTCAGATTGACTTCTTCCACTTAGTAATATACATTTAATGAGTTTGATAACTCATTTTTTTTTTT
>NW_011889052.1:447575-449415 GCF_000151845.1 Pteropus vampyrus
TTTCTCATATACCCTTTACCCCTACAGCACACACAGCATCCCCTACTGTCAACATCCCACACCAGAGTGGTACATTTGTTAAAATTATTGAACATATATTGACACATTATTATCACCCAAAGTCCATAGTTTACATTCAGGCTCACTCCTGGTGTTATATGATTTTTCAGAAATGTATAATGATATACATCCATTATCATAATATCATACAGAGTAGTAACACTGCTCTAAAAATTATCTGTGCTCTGCCTGTCCATCCCTCTCTCCCCACTAACCCCTGGCTGCCACTGATCCATTTTCATTGTTTCCATAGTTTTGCATTTTCCAGATTGTCATATAGTTGGAATCATACAGTATGTAGCCTTTTCAGATTGACTTCTTCCACTTAGTAATATACATTTAATGAGTTTGATAACTCATTTTTTTTTTTAGTACTGAATAATATTTCATTGTCTGGATGGACCACAGCTTATTTATCCAGTCACCCGCTGAGGGACATCTTGGTCACTTCCAAGTTTTGGCAATTTTGAATAAAGGTGCTATAGACATTCATGTGCAGGTTTTTGTGTGAACATAGATTTTTAACTCATTTGGGAAAATCCCAAGGAGCATGATTCTAGATCATATGGTAAGAATATGTTTTATTTTGTAAGAAAGTGCCACACTGTCTTCCAGAGTGGCTGTTCCATTTGGATTCCCACCAACAGTGTATGAGAGTTCCTTTTGCTCCATATCTTCACCAGCATTTGATGTTGTCAGTATTTTGGATTTTGGTCATTCTGATAGATGCGTAGTGGTGTCTTGTTTTACATTGTATTTCCCTGATGATATATGACACGGAGCATATTTTTTATATGTTTATTTGCTATCTGTATATCTTCTTTGCTGATGTGTCTTTTAAAGTCTTTTGTTTATTAATTAAGTTGGTTGATTGTTTTCCTCTTGTTGGGTTTTAAGAGTTCTTTGTATATTTTAAATAAAAATTCTTTATTAGCTATGTCTTCTGTAAATATTTTCTCCCAGTCTCTGGTTTATCTTCTCATTCTCTTGATTTCCTTCCTTTTTAAAGCTGAATAATATTTCATTGTATGTATATACCACATTTTGTTTATCCATTCATCTCTTGATGGGCACCTGGATTGTTTCCAACTTTTGGCTATTGTAAATAATGCTGCTGTGAACATGGGTGTGCAGATCTCTCTCCAAGACTGCTTTCATTTCTTTTGGGTATGTACTAGAAGTGGAATTGCTACGTCATATTGTTATGTTTAACTTTTTGAGTAACTGCCAAATTTTTTCCACAGTGGCTGTGGCATTTTACATTACCACCAGCAGTGCATAAGCATTTCAATTTCTTCATATCTTCGCCCACACTTATTACATTTAGTTTTTTTTTTTTTCTTCCTTTTTTTTTTTTTTTTTTTTGAAAATAGCTACCCTTGTGGGTGTTAAGTGGTTTCTTACTGTAGTTTTTACTTGCATTTCCCTGATGACTAGTGGTATTAAACATCTTCTTGGGTGCTTATTGACCACTTACTTGCATTTTATTCTTGTTTAAAATTGTTTTAGTTTTTAATTCCTTTGTCTTTTCATATAAATTTTTGAATAATCTATGTCTATATCTATAAAAATAACCTTGCTGGGGATTTTGATCAGAATTTAGTCAAATCTGCACATCAGTTTGGGGAGTATTTGAGTATTTTAATCCTTGAAGTCAGTATGTTTCTCCATTTATTTAGATCTTCTTTGATTTTTTTAATCAGCACTCTGTAGCTTACAAGTCCTATACATCAGTTTGTTAGATTTATGCCTAAGTATTTAATTTTTTGAGTGATTTTAT
>NW_011889052.1:450035-462875 GCF_000151845.1 Pteropus vampyrus
AAATATGATGTTAGCTAGAGATTTTTTCGTAGATGTTCTTTATCAAGTTGAGGAAATTCCCCTATGTTCCTAGTGTTTTGAGAGTATTTAGCATGAATCAGTGTTGAATTTTGTCAAAGGCTTTTTCTATATCAATTGAGAGGATTGTGTGACTTCTTTTTTTTTTTATTTAGCCTGTTAATATGATGGATTACATTGACTGGTTTTTTAAATATTGAACCTGCTTTGGATCCCTGGAATAAATCCTACTTGGTCACGGTGTATAATTCTTTTTATACGTTGCTGAATTCTATTTGATAATATTTTGTTCAGAATCTCTGCATCCATGTTCGTGAGGAGTATTGGTCTATAGTTTTATTTGCACTGTCTTTGTCTAGTTTTGGTATTAGGCTAATACTGGCTTCATAATATGAATTAGGAGTTGTCCCCTCCTCTTCTCTTTTCTGAAAGAGATTGTTTAAAGTTGATATTAATTTTTTTAAATATTCGGTTGAATTTCTCATGAAACCATTTCAGCCTGGAGATCTCCTTTTGGGGAGTTTTTAAATTACAAATTCAATTTCCTTATTAGTTACAGGACTCTTAACACGATCATGATATCATTATGGCACGAGAAAAGGAAGGTGGAGCTGTGGGCAAGGAGGAGCATCACTTCAGAATCTCCTTCCCAGACTTACCGAGAAGGGACTAAGTGGCCCTTGTTTCCATCTTTCTGACCTCAGGCAGGTCACATACCGCAGAGTTACGAAGGGGATTCAGATGGCAGGTTTGGTTATCCCTAACCAAAGTAATGAAAGCTTTTCCAAGAAAGTAAACTGCTAGGAATCCAACAAATGGTCATCCATGCAGAAGATACCTTTGACCATTTCCACGTGCCCTACAGCGTTCCCAGTTAGTAAAACTGTCTGCCTATGCCTTTGATACCTGTACTGGGTGCCATCACCACAGTGTTTTTACAGATGGGGTCCTTTAAGACCTGACTGGTGAGCAGAATGGGGGCTCGAGGCACTGCAAGGGTCCAGTCAGAACTGAAGCCACTTCTAGTTACAGCCCATCTCCTGAGGCCAGGAAGGAATGTTTCTCTTTCCTGAATTCCCCCAGGGCTTTCTCTGGACTGCAGTGCTCAGAACTCTGGCTCCTAATGGCAGAACTGGCCTCAGCAAGACCAATCACATATAAGCTCATGTAATCAAACTGGAGAAAAGACAGGGTTGATGATGGGCCTGGGGGGACTGAAATGCTGCCAAGACACTCGCTCTCAGTCCAGCACGCTCCTCTTATGGAGTTGGTTTATCTCACATGGAGCGTGATAGAGCATCTGATGGCTCCTTGCTACTCCAGAGAGATTGCTTCTTTCTTTTTCCTGCGAAAAGTCCTGAGGCTTAATTGGTAAGGCTGAGGTCACATGTTCTATAGTGTGGTTGGAATGAAGATACGGGAAGTTCCCAGAAGGAGATCAGGAGCACTGGACAGAGCTGACATGAGATAGAATCGTAGATAGTCATGCTTTCGGAAGTTTTGTAGCGACATGTGTTAAAGCCACAGGTGTTTTCTCTTAACCTTCAGGTATCCCAAAATAGTTTACTAGATCATCATCATAATATTATAGATAATTGATAATATATTATTATAACATTTATATATAGTTAATGGCTAAATCTATGTTAGATAGCTATATAGAAATATATAGTTAGTAATTGGTAAATAATAATAGATTGTTATTGTAACAGCCTTCAAGTGTTATGGTTATTTAAAAGTTTACTGTTACCTATTTATATATTTAAGAAAAATTTGAAGGAGAGGAGTAGAAAAATCACAGCGCCTCCTGCTCAGTCTCCAATATTTTTTTTTTCTAAATTTAACCAACAGAACCTGCAGTCCATTTTGACAACAGCCTTTAGTGAAACTGCTGTCATTTCCACAGGGTTAATTTATTTCATAGCGATTTGTTGATTTTCTGGGCTGCTATTGAGGATAGAGTTGGTATTTTGATTTCAGTGAATATTTACTGAGCTATTAACTACCCTCAAGGAGTTTGAAGTCCACTAGAGTAGGTAAAAACAGAGAAGTTCAGTGCTTGAGCCTGAGGCTTCACGTCTCTGCATGGCCTAGCCTTACTCATCTGACATCTGAATAAGATTTTGGTCAGGGGCGGTGAGCTGGGCTGAGCTGGCCTTGTGCTTGGTGGTTGCTGAGTAAGGTGGAGGATTGGTTGATACCTGAGGTAGGAAGGCAGATACTTCAAGGAGTCTCCATGCAGCCCACCTCCTGTGTTTCTGATGGACAAGGCTGCATTAGTTACAGAGGCTAATTAGCATTTACACTCCATGGGCAGAAGCAGGGATTGGAGAAGGATAATAATTGTTTAACTATGGTTAAGAAACTGAAGTTTTAGAAAAAAAGGCACATTGGTTGTGGCAGGCCCATACAGGCCATTAGTGGCTCCAGTTTGAATGCCTCTGTTTCAGGCTTTAGCTCATTTCCTTTTCAAAAGGAGCAAGCATTTTGTAAAAGACACTTTATCTCAGCGTTGAATTCCGCAAAGAGTGGACAGTTCATACTAGTTCAGCAAAGGGAGTCTATGAATACCAGCAGAAACTCGAGTGTGATGTGGGCTGGGGTGTGGGGGAGTCTTAAATAAGTGATCAGCATCTTCTCCTTTCTAGAAGAGTTCATATTTGTTCCCTGTGACTCTAAAGCAGAGGTCAGCAAATTTTTTTTATCAAGGGGCAGATAGTGAATATTTTTAGTTTTGTGGGCTAATCGTCACAGTCACTGCTACTCAGTTTTGCCATTGTATGAGCATGTCTGTGTTCAATAAAACTTTATATGTGGACACCGTAATTTGGATTTCATATAATTTCCCATGCCATGAAAAGTAGTCTTCTTTGGATTTCTTTTTCAACCATATAAAAATATAAAAACTACACTTAGCTCATGGGCTGCACTAAAACAAGAGGCAGTCCAGATTTTGGCCCATAGACCATAGTTTGCTGACCCCTTCCTCTAAAGGTCTTAAAAATAACTTCTATAAAGTTCTAAATTTGAGGACATTTATGTATTTATTTAACAAGCAGTTATGCAATTAACAGCACTTCATATGTGCCATGCACTGTTTTAAATGCCTTGTAGATGTTAATTTAATCCTCACAATAACCCCATGAGGGGGATACTATTTACCTCATTTTGCAAATGTGTAAATTGAAGCCCATAAAGGTTAACTAGCCAGCCCAGAATCACACAGCTAATAAATGGCAGACCCTAGGTTTGAGCCCAGAGTACCTGTTCTAATCTAGCATGATATGCTGTGTCTCTTAAAGAATTTATAATTATTGGCTTTATAGCCTAAAGGAATTTTAGAGATTAATCCATGCCTACTACGATGTCATTTTGTAGACTCATTCTCACATACCAGCTTTATACCCTTTGTGATTCAAATTTGTGCCTCAGTGAAATTATGGATTGCTACTTAAGTACTTTCAGCCTCTCTTGTGACTGCCTAAAAGCTTAGTCTTAAACCCCACTGATCCCAAGGGTAATCCGTCTGCACAGGGTGGGCGCTTAACTGTCACTTACTGTTTTATTTATGTTAGCTGTGAGCTCCTTGAAGGTAGGAGCAGTAGTATCAAAATGTTTCCCATCAAAAAGAAATCTGTTCTGGGCATATCTTTTGCTTTCTTTAGGAACACCCGTCTGAGATTACTCCCAGCTCAGATTTTGCCCTGCTGCTTTTCCTGCTTGAATAAGCAGCTGGTTGTTGAGCCACACCTGCCTGTGACAGGGAGTAAGATTTGTGGTGTCATGCTACACTATCCCTGTTGATCTAGAGATATCACCAGGGCAGGGCTGGGAATGGAAAGTTTCTCAGGCTTTCCAAGGAAGAATATGGGAAGGTATGGGTACATGTGTGTGTTAAAACAAGTTGGAACTTAGGTAGATGCAGCGGTGCTCGAGGCTTCTGGTTCCTTTTGCTTAGTTATAGTCTTAGTCTCTGCTAACCAGGAGGGACATCAGAGCACATCAGGTGAGGGGTTCGTGGTCCATGGGGGTTCTGCAGTTATTGCAAGGGGCCCTCATCCACGTGCACCTCTCTGTAGGCCAGATAATGGTATCTGCGAAATGTGTATCCAGTTACTTTTCAAGTGTACGTGGATGTCATCAAGGTCAAAAAGAAAGCTCAACTGAATCCATGTAAGGCCACTGCTGTTAACTAACTAGCTGTTGAGAAATCCCACCCAGTTAAAGCCCCTTGTTTGCTGATGAAGAAACTGAGGCTCAGTGAGGGGGAAGAGATTTGCTTGGGTCATCACCTGGCTTGGCAGCTGGCACAGTTTGTATGTACCATGTGACTCGTCCTTGCCGTTCCCCCTGGGGTGCGCACAGATAAAGATATTGGCAAGTATTTTGACCTTTAATGCTGCGCTGTACTTTCTAATATTGTCTAATGGAGTGGTTGCAGTAATGTTTACCAGTATTTATAGTGCTTCTCTTGAGAATCTCAATTTTTTTTACTGTCTTCCTTTCCATGCTCCCATAAGTGAAGTCTTGTATTCCAGCCTGGAAACCTGAAGCATAGTAAAATTGGGCAGCTTGTCTATGTCTATAGTAGAGCTGGCCCTGAAATTCATAGCTTTCATCTCTTGACCAAGGTTCTGTTAATCAGACTGAACTTGTGAAGATCTCAGTGTTTTATGGCTGTCACTTTAAGCTGGGTGTAACAAAAACTTTTGTTAAATCTCCAGTAAGTGCCTGGCACTGCTGGGTGTTTCATATGTCTTGTATATCACCTAATTTAATGAGGCCAGCGTTGCCATTCTGAGGCCCTCTCAGAAAAAGCTAAATAGCTCCAGTCCACTCCAAGCCCATCCACGCAGTCATTTGTTTATTCATCTCTTGACCATCACGGCTCACCTCTGTCAGGTTTGCGAATGTGCCTTTGAGTAATATCCAGTTGGTGGCCAGGCTGGGACAAATCACAGATTCATCCCTCCAAACAAGACCCGCGACTGGCGGCCGCATCACTTTGGTCTGTACAAGACAACAAACACTTCCTCCCACAGAAACTTCAGGAATGCAGAGTGCCGCAGGTGACTTGGTCAGATGACATTCATGTCAACCATCCTCGTACACCTTGAGGATTCGGGTGGATAGGGACGATTTCGTTTCATAAGCTGGGAAGGCCTGTCTGGCGGCAGTGTGCACCGCCCCTGCCCCTGCCCTCTCTACCTCCAGACACCCCCTCCTCCCCGCCGCTTCTCTTATTTCCCTCTTCCTTTCTGTACTTTCCTTCTCTGTCTCCTTTGCAGATGCGTCCTCTACTGGGTGCTGTTTAAACGTCAAACTTCCTCAGGGCTGTCTTACGCCCTCATCACACTCTGAGCTCTCCCTTACTGATGTCTTTTTTGTCTTCACACCAGTGACATCCAAAAGTGTCGGTTGAGCCTAGACTCATCGCTGTGCTCCAGACGTACTCGTCCACTTCCTTCATAGCACCTCCGTTTGGATGTCTCCCAAGCGTCAGTGTCAGCTTGTCTGAAACTTGACTCACTCTTCTGCCCACAGCCTAGCCCTTCTCTGCCCTTCCTGATCTAAGTGAACGGCACTTCCAGTTCCTGCTCTGCCTGCACGGAGTGGCCTGATCAACTCGGAGATCCTCGCTTTGTACTATTCCCTGGTTTCCTGACACTCTTAAAGTCAAATGCGGAAGTTTGGAGCGCCCTGTCTCCTTTTCCAGCTTCTTTCACGTTACTTTCCTTTCCATATCTGTATATCTGAATCACGGAAGCCACTTTGATTTTTAACATTTACCAAAGGAGTAGTTTGTTCATGATTTTAAAAACCAAGTACAGTGGAGTTGCAACACATGTGCATTGACTTTTAGAACCTAATCTTCCTCCCTTTAAAGTAACTCCATTAGCTCTTAATTTTCCAAACAAAACTGTTAACACGTATTAAAGTTACCGGGGCTTAATAATAAAAGCAGCATGGAGGAACCCCTTAAGCAAGCAGGAATCTTTCAGTTTCAGTCGTTAGATCATAAACGGAACCTCTGCTCAGGAGGTTCTGTATCCACTCTTTGTAGAAGCCAAGCGGCATGAGTGCTGAGTCTTTGCTGCAATTTTAGTGGAAGTGGTTTGGGCTTTCCAGTTTGAATTGATTTTTTTTTTCTTAGAAGCACATTTGGAGGTGTAGTATGCACCTAGGAAATCCTGCGATTGCCCCTAATTTGTTTGGTAGATGCTCATCATTGCAAATCATCCCACAGCGGTTAAGTGGCCGGTGCTGGTGGTACACGTGCTGATTAAGTGGTAGTGCGAGCATGGTACTCGGAGTTTGTTGTGTGCCCAGAGACCTAACACTCCGATCCAGCCGAGGCAGCTTCCATGTGTGCTCATGAGTTTAGCTTTTTTAGTCCAGAGCGTTTCATTACAACATAGATTCATTTCTATCCTTCGATCCTATCCTGCACTTCAAACCTGGCTCTTCTCAATACTTTATATTTACTATTTGATTCCATTTCATCGATAATACTTCATGATTATAGTAGGTATTGTCTCAGAAGTAGGTAGAGCAAAATGTGATTAAAGGTAGGCATGTGTGCCAAATAGCCTAAACTTTTATGACCAACCAATTACATGTTGCTTACTGCATTTTTTTTTCTAAATTCTGTTATGCCTGTTCACATTTCTTTGCCACCTTAGGCATGGGGAAGAGGGGGGATTTGAGGCAACAGGACGTAGTCACGGATCAGTGGAGAAAGTGGCCCTTGCGTTGGCCTCTGTAATTCAAGATGTTAACATAGAGAACACACTTGTCCTCCTATATAAGCCATAGCTTACAATATTAGATTTACCAGTAATAAAAGAATATTTTGATTTCCCATTTGCTTTGCACATTTTTTTAGAATGAGCTTTTTAGTTTGAGATAATTGTAGATTCCCGTGCAGTTATAAGAAATCAGAGGTACTGTGTATCCTTTCCCAGTTTCCCACAGTGGTGATATCTTGCAGCGCTATGTATAGTACAAGATCACAACTGGGATCTTGATGTTGATATAGTCCACCACTCTGATTCAGATTTCCTGTTTTACTTTTATTCTCTTGTGTGTATTTGAATACTCTCTATAATTTTGTCATGTGTGTAGGTTTTTACTTTTTATTTTTTAAAATTTCTCAGTTGGCTGAGAATTTGACCCGGAGGAAGTGTGTTATTTACTGAGCCCTCTCAAACTTCACTGGTAAACAACTCAAGCATAATCCCTTCTTTTTCACATAATAGCTACTTAACTTTTGGGCAAGTCACTCAACTTCTAAATCTTGTTTTCTTCATCTATAAAATAGAATTTATAGTAGCTACTTAATGCAGAGAGTTGCTATGAGGACATTTTTAAAACTGAGATTACAAATGAGAGTATTTGGGTTTTTTTTAAAGCTTTTCACAAAAGTGTAATATCTCTGGATTGTAGAATTAGAAGGTCCCTTAATAGTTTTAGAACCAGTGAAGGGCTCCCCCAGACATTCTTAGGTGATAGGCTCTTATTCTTTATGATGAACTAAAATCTGCGTCCCCGTAACTTATCTAGATCTGCCCTGATCGGTGCGATAGCCCTTCTAGGATTTGAGGATGACCGTTGTGCCCTAACCCCCAAATTAGTTTTCAGACTAACTATCCTTTAGCTATTCCTCATGAGATGTAGCTTCCAGATCCTTTCCCATCTTGGTCTCCCTCTTCTAAAGACAAATTTATTTTTCCCCTTAACCAAACACAGAATTCAAATGCAATCTGACTAGCATATCCCAAGATAGGCCTGTCTTCTTTTTAGCTGAGCTTTTTTGGGAAACCAGGTCACCCAGTTCATGCACATACCGCTTGTTCTTTTGTCTTCTTTTTACTTTCGAGATGAAAAATAAATGCATAGAAGTTTAACAGCAAATCGAACATGCATTTTAACTTCCATTTCCTCCTGTAATCTCATTAAAATGATAGTAAGTGGGAGAAGAGATCTCAGCAAATAAGAGATAATGGAATATTGAAGGTTAAAAGCACGTGTGATAAACTCAGTGGGCTGGAGGAACTGAAAGTACCTGCTAGGGGAAGAGACTAAGAAGAAAGGGGATTTGTAATGCAGAACCCCGGAATAGCTCCAGAACTGAAGAAACCAAATACTGAAAAAAGGAAGATTAGTTGAAAGTCTGTGTGAAAACCAATCAGATGCCTATAGTCCCTCCCCTACTCTCTGGAGACAGGAGTTTCAGTGTTCGATATTGAACCAGAGGCATACCAAACATAGAAGAAGGAATGAAATACGGAGCAAAACTGAAAATGAGGGCTTGGAGACAAAGTTTTAAATATTGAGTGGTAGGATCATTCTCTCTCCCACTTTCCAGAATTTCTGTAGGCAGGCACTCCCTTGTAAGAGATGGGAAGATCTTTCTGATAAAATTAGCCCCAGAGAAAAAGTTCTAAAGATACTACTTCTGAGAGTCCTCAATAAAATGTCAGATTCTTGCCTGATCACCCTTACGCAAATTCCACAAGTTGACAAGCCTAGTCCCCACACAGAGCTTTCAAATAGCTTCTAAAAGTATAAGCAGATAACCAAGCATCACGAGACATTTAAAGATAAGCCTCTAACATAAAAGACAGAGACCAAAACAAATGGAAGAGAAAAAACTCAGAGTAAACAGTTAAAGCACGGAGGAGGAAGAGAAGAAACTTTAACTATTCATATCTTGAGAAAGAGTAGAGAAAATATTGCATTCATGAAAGAGGAACAAGATTCTTTCAAAATAGAAAAAGGAACCTTTAGCAAACAAAAAAGACCTCTTGGAAATTAAAAATATGATAGCCAGTGTAAAAAGCTACAGCACAGAAATATTGGAAGATAAAGTTGAAATAGATTCCTGGAAGATAACCAAATGACAGATATGGAAAATAGGGGAGAACTGAGTATCATTCCAATAGGACCAACACCTGACTAATGGAAATTTAGAGAAAAAATAGAGTATAGAGAGGAGGAAATTATCAAAGAAGTATACGAAAAGGTATTTCCAGAACTGAAATAATGTCTAGAGTGATACAGTGAAAGAAAACGAACACCAGAGTACAAACCTTGTGAGATTTCAGAACTCTGAGAATAAAGAGAAAGGCTTAAAGGCTTCTAGAAAGAACAGTCACATATTTAGGGTTACTATTCAAAATGGCATTAGATTTCTAAGAGCAACAACCTGGAAGATATTGGACCCTCAAAATTCTGACAGAAAAAAAACATTCCCCTAAAACTTAGAATTTTATAGTCAGCTAAACTACCACCCAAGTTTAAGGATAATGAAGACATTTTCAGACATATTGTATATATGCTCTGTAATATTGTGATATAAGAAGAAATATCTATTTGGTCTTTGTTCCTGGTTACTTGGCACAGAGCTCTTAAAATTCTTGTAATTTCCTGAGTAGTAGGGGTGAAAAGAGCATCTTTTGTTATAATTTTTGGTTTTTGTTCCTAGTTCCTGACACAAGAGCTTCTAAAAACCCTTGGAATTTTCTGAGTAGTAGGAGTGAGAGGAACAATCAACCATACCTGAGTTTATGCTAATGAGGTAACTCTGGGCACCTAGATAGCTTCAAGATGGGGTTTGGTTGCCAGAAGAACCAACCATGTGATTAGAGATTGGAACTTTCAGCCCCATCCCTTGACCTCAGGGGAGCTAATCACCCATGACCGATAATTTGATCAGTCATGCTTTCATAATAGAACCTCCATAAACTTCCTAAGCAGTGGAGTTTGGAGACTTTCCAAGTCAATGAACGTATCTGCGTGTAGGGAGGGTGGCATACCCCAATTCCATGGCGACAGAAGCTTCTATACTTGGGACCCTTCCAGACCTTGCCCTGTGTACCTCGTCATGGCTGTTCTTTTGTATCCTTTATAGTAGTATCCTTTGTAATAAGCCAGTAAGAGTAAGTAAACTTTTCCCTGAGTTCTGTGAACCATTCTAGCAAATGATGAAAGCTGAGGTGGGGTTGTAAGGCAACCCTCCCCTTCACCACCAACTCTAGCCCATCAGTCAGAGGTATGAGTGGCCCAGACTTGCAGTTGGCACCTAAAGCAGGTCCAGTTTGTGGGACTGAGCCCTTAACCTGTGGTGTCTACTCTAACAGCCTAGTCAGTGCCAGATTTAAGTCGTAGGACACCGCTGGTGTGGAGAGTTGGAAAATTAGTTTGTATGAAGAAAAAAAAAAAAAAAACCCACACGTATGGTTTCAGAAGTGCTGTGAGTGAAAACAGTTTACAGTGGACCCTTTCTTAGGAAGCTCTACTAGAAGATGCTGTCCACCAGGACAAAGGAATAAATAAGGAAGAAGACTAAATGGGATCCAGGAAACGGGGTTCCAGTGTAAGTGAGACGAAAGGAATTCCCAGGACAGGGTTTCCCGTAGGGATGTCTCAAGAGCAAACTGACAGGGTACCCGACTGAACATATTAAAAGGAGTTTTACTCTTTTTTTATTATCTCCAGGGAAAATAAAAATTATACAACAAATGAAATGTAATCATAGTATATATACCATGGCTTGTCTATAAATAATATTCATGTAGTCCTAATAATGTAACTGTTAATTTAACCAGAATTTGACGATAATTATACTGAAAGATAGAGTAACTGGAGTAGATTGTAAAGAAACAAAATCTTAACTTTCCGTCAAAAGAATTAAATAGATAATGTAATAGCTACCTTTTGCTGAATAACAAATCACCCCTAAACTTAGTGACTTAAAATAACATTTATTTCTTATCTCAGTTTTTGTGGGTCAGGAATTCAGAAGCAGCTTAGAGACCTCTCGTAGGGTACAGTCCAGGCACAGACTGGGGCTCCCTCAGGTTGCCACAGGAGGAGGCCTCAGCCCCTCCTCAAAGGCACCTCTCCTCGCGATGAGTGGTTACCTGGCTTTCTTGGGAGCAAGGGACCAGGAGAGATGGTGAGAGGATATTGACAGTAAGTGCCTTTTATGACGTAGCCTTGAACGTGACATACCATTATCATCACTGCTATATTTTGTCAGTCACAGACCAACCTTGAGACATTGTGGGAAGGGACTGCACAAGAGTGTGACTATCAGGAGGCAGAGGTCATTGGGGGTTATTTGGACTGACAACCACAAGTAATAACTAAAAGTGAAAATCAAGAAGTAATAGGCACATTACTTAGGTAGAAATAAATACTGGAATAGTTGCCCCTGGGAGCAGGAAATGGCGAGGCAGAAACTGCTGATTTTCATCATAAAGCCTTATGGAACTTTAAGAAATATTTGTATGTATTACTGTGATGTTTTTAAATTATGAAAACTCCCCCAAAGCACACAGCCATTTAATGTCCCCAACCCCAGTTGTAGAGGAACACCTAGAATTATATGAGGAACTCAGAGAATCTGAATCTGATAAGGATCTTTTGGTATTTGGAAGATTGTGTGTGTGATCTTGAAGGATAGTTCACAGGTAATAAACTAAAGGTCATTGAAAAAGAGAGCATAGTGACAGCCTGAGCTAGAATCCTTGCATAAATGTGACGCGAACAGATGAGCATCGATTAGTGAGATGCTCTTGCACCTCACTAATATGGATCTCGGGTGAAGGAAAAGCAGGACTGTTTTGCTCTTTCTGAAGAGTGGGATGTTCTTCAGTGGAGATGCTTATGTGGCTTGGAGCTATAAATGGCAAAGCTTAGAAAGGGAATATCCTTTTGGCAGATGGGTGGAAATCACTTTATAGATCTCGCCAGGCTAAAGATGCGTCAGTCAGTGAGGATTCAACACAAATTGGAGAGTTTGCCTCTGTCACTATGAGGACCATGGTCCTGAGCCCTGTGGGCCACACAGAGCACCCGCCAGTCCACATCAGCCGCCTCCAGCTGGCTGCTACCAGGGTCATTTTCCCAAGAGGAACTCTGGGCTCCTTGTGGTCTACCACAGCCTGGTTGGTACCCAAGGACCCCCAACATTTGTGCCCATGACACTTGCTCTGTCCTGATTCCCGCAGGTACCCCCTATTCAAGTTTGGTCTTGTTTCTCCTCATCTTTTCCTGTCACTAGCTATTTACTCTTTCTGAGGAACCTACTGCAGGAACTCCAGGGTTCTTGGCCAGTTTGTCTGTTTCATCTGCCTTCTAATAAAACTGGGATCAGGACAAAGTGTTAGAGAAACCAGGTCTTTGAGTTGATGTGGGAGTTGGGAGGGGTGCAGCAAAGCCCACCATATAAGTAAAAATTACTGCTCAAGGCTTTCAGGCTTACATTTTTTAACCATTTTAATACCTCATTAAAATATTGTTTACATTCTTGATGGGTCTCCATGCTAAGCCTTGGCTGTCGTGTAGTGGGATGCCTCCGGTACCATCCCCATGGACAGAGGGTTAAGCTGTGGAAGGGGCAGGTTGGGTCTTTGTGTTTGCATTCCTCAGTCTCTATCTTTGTTTTTACTTTTGCCCACAGATTGGGGACCACAAATTCAGTGCTCACCGGATCGTCTTAGCAGCCTCTATCCCGTACTTCCACGCTATGTTTACAAATGACATGATGGAGTGCAAGCAGGACGAGATAGTGATGCAAGGAATGGACCCAAGGTACCATACCCCTCCATTAGGTGTCACAGGCTGCTCCCAGGTGCAGCTTCAGCCTTGTGCCTGGTGCCATTTGGAGCCTGCAGCAGGATACAGTATTTGTATCTGGCATGTTCCACACACATAGTAGGTGATTAGTAAACAAATTAGAGCCTCAGCAGGTGACCTGAGACAGTTAAAATGAGAGTTTTGATGTATTTTTACTCTGTTAGAGTACATATTTAA
>NW_011889052.1:462925-468265 GCF_000151845.1 Pteropus vampyrus
TGTTAGAGAAACCAGGTCTTTGAGTTGATGTGGGAGTTGGGAGGGGTGCAGCAAAGCCCACCATATAAGTAAAAATTACTGCTCAAGGCTTTCAGGCTTACATTTTTTAACCATTTTAATACCTCATTAAAATATTGTTTACATTCTTGATGGGTCTCCATGCTAAGCCTTGGCTGTCGTGTAGTGGGATGCCTCCAGTACCATCCCCATGGACAGAGGGTTAAGCTGTGGAAGGGGCAGGTTGGGTCTTTGTGTTTGCATTCCTCAGTCTCTATCCTTGTTTTTACTTTTGCCCACAGATTGGGGACCACAAATTCAGTGCTCACCGGATCGTCTTAGCAGCCTCTATCCCGTACTTCCACGCTATGTTTACAAATGACATGATGGAGTGCAAGCAGGACGAGATAGTGATGCAAGGAATGGACCCAAGGTACCATACCCCTCCATTAGGTGTCACAGGCTGCTCCCAGGTGCAGCTTCAGCCTTGTGCCTGGTGCCATTTGGAGCCTGCAGCAGGATACAGTATTTGTATCTGGCATGTTCCACACACATAGTAGGTGATTAGTAAACAAATTAGAGCCTCAGCAGGTGACCTGAGACAGTTAAAATGAGAGTTTTGATGTATTTTTACTCTGTTAGAGTACATATTTAATAGGAATAAATTTAAGATACTTTTTTTTTTTAGCAAGGACAGGTACAAAGCTGATGGTATATAATCCTGTGCACTTGTCCGTGCTAGCCATTCTAACTGGCAAAATAGTTTTTCAGATAAATGTCTTTATTCATTGCCCTTCTCATCCATCTAAAGCAGTGTCGTCCATTAGAACTTCCTGCAGTGATGGAAACATTCTGTACTCTCCAGAATGGTAGCCACTAACCACATGTAGCTGTGAGCATGTGAACTGTGTCTAGTGGGACTGGGGAACGGAATTCTACATTGTATTTAATTTTAATTTTAATGTAATTTCAAATAGCCATGTGAGGCTAGTGGCTACTGTGTGGGCAGCACAGGTATAGAAGATAGCAGAAATCGTCGTTATTTGATAGATGAGAATATTGAAGCCCAAGGAGCTCAAGTTCAAAGGTTATCTCATCTAAACATCTTTCATCCAGGACAGCCCTCCATAACAAAGAATAACGTTGACTCCATATGTCTACAGTGTTGAGATATAGAAAGTCTGCCCTACACCTACAGTAATTTAGGGGCAGGAGGCAGTAACATAACTCCTGAAATCACATCGTTTAGGCACTTAAAGTTGTCCTTACATCTAAAGTCACTTACTACTAGAACCTCTTCGTGGAAATACTTTCCTGATTTCTGTCTGAAGACTTTATATAAACATTCCATAGTATGCCTTTTGGGGCCTTGAAAGGAAAAAACCCTGTTTATGTGACTTAAAAGATTTTGCTGCAAGTATGTGAACTGAGGCTGCATATTTATATCCAAGGGTCCCCTGTATACCTACTACGTGCCTGGCCTTGTTCTGGGGTCTGGGAATGCAGCAGCAAACATGACACACAAGGTGACTCAGGGCACTGATATCCTCCTTGGAGGAGAGACATTAAACAAACCAGTAACTCTGCAACACTAGCCTGTAATCTGTCATTTATTGCCTAACTTCTTCATCTCACAATGGTGAAAACTAGGGGGAAAGGAGCTTGGGAACTGTGGTACCCACTGGGTGACTGAAGGTGATCTGCCCCCGGACACCGAGAGGGTTTATACACCCACTGCAAGGCAGAAGTCTCAGGCCAGGTAGTTGTAAGGAAAGACACAGAAGTGGGTCTCCAAGGGCTGTTGTACACTCTCTTCTCTGGGTCAGTATCTGAAAGAGCCGTACTAATCACCATGCACGGTCCAGGTGCTGCCTTTAGCAGGGGTAGACCGAGCACCTGTAGTATGTGCTGCTGCAGGCACTGAGGTATACCATTGGGAAAACAGAAAGCTTCCTAATAGCAGGGATCTGGCAATAAACATACACACATGGAATGGCTAGGAAGGGAAAGTGATAACAAAAAAGTAAAGAGTAAAGGCTACAAACCATGGTGGGCGGTCTGCTATTTCAGGGCGATCAGGGAAGGCCTCTGATGAGGTGACATTTGAGCCAAGACCTTAATTGAAGTGAGGGAGTCAACCATCTAGGGGAAGAGCCCTCCAAACAGAGGGAGCAGCCAGTGAAAAGGCCCTGAGGTGAGAGCGTGTTCAGCATGTTGGACTAGAGTGAGGGGGACAGAGTGGAAGGTGAAGTCAGAGAGATGGAGAGGGGCCAGACCACATACAGCCCTATGAGTGGAATTCGGATTTCATTCTCTGTTGGAATTGGAAGGGAAAAAATGTTGGAATTCTCATTCTAAAAATTTATCCCAAAGAAATAATAATCCAAAAACATTATTTAAATGACAATCAGATGGTAATAGCTATCATACCTACCAGTAAAGGAAATAAATGATAGTATATTTTCATGCCGAAATACTATATAGCAGCCACTAAAAATGATCAACGTGAAGGCAGTGAAGCAACATGGGAAATGGCCTCAAAAGTATTATATGATTATATCCATACAAATTATGCACGCAGGCAAGTAAGGACTGAAAACGAACCTAGAAAAATGACCATCATTGACTCATTCAGTAGTGAGATTGTGGGTAATCGCTTTCTCTTTAGAATTTTCTGTTATAAAATTATTTGGGCAGTAAATACAAGAAGTAGAATGAGTCTAGATATGGCGAAGTAATTATTCCATTCCCATAGCTTCTCAAAGGGCCTGCGCTAAATGGGTTTCAGAGTGGGGCCCATCCATTCCCCAGGGAGTGACATCAGCTCACCGGGGGCCTGAGTCTCCTGTGGCCTGTCTCTGAAGAGCATCCTTCCTCTTTCCTCTAGCGCCCTGGAAGCTCTGATCAACTTTGCCTACAATGGCCACCTTGCCATTGACCAGCAAAATGTCCAGTCGCTGCTGATGGGGGCAAGCTTCCTGCAGCTGCAGAGCATCAAGGACGCCTGCTGCACGTTCCTTCGAGAACGGTGAGGTGATCGGATGGGCCTGGCCTGGAGTGGAGAGCGTGGCCATTTTACTTCTGGAATCCCTGCCAGTTTGCTGAGTCTTTGGGGCACACAGTTTTATGAAGAGAGTGAGCTGGGAAGGTTACTCTGTAGAAATGTCCTTTCTTGAAATCCGTATGAAGCAGTACCCAGTTCTTTGGGTTGAACCTTTGAGAAACATGACTTAGGAAGCCCCGCCTGCACTCTCCCTTGGCCTGACTCGTACCTCTTCGTCTGGTCCTCTTTCTCCAGTCTGACCAGCTGCTGATTCAGCTGACTGTTCTCACCACTGGTTTATTCAGTGCTCCCTGACCATTCCACAGACATCTCCATCTTTGTTTAGCTCCTTCCTCCTCCTTCAGTTTCTTGATCTTTGTTTTCCCTTCAGCTCTTTAAGAGTCCCCCCAAATTTTATCTCCTGGAATCCTCTGTCCCCTTGTCCCCTGAGAGCAATCATTGTAGGCTTTTTTAGGGTAAAGACCATGGATTATACCCCTACCTATGTCCAGCACTTGGCAGTGACCTCACTGAGCAGATGAGCCTCCTCTTCCCCCTCAAGAGGCAAAGCTCTTGGTCTAGTCAGAAAATAAAAACCGCCTTTTAACCACTAGAGGCTTTTGGGGGTGAGGGTTAGTGCTGGGCTGCACACAGGCAGGGAGAAACCAGAGCAGCGAGCGCCTTATGTGTGTGCTGCTCTCTAATGCCTGGTCTCCACCCGAGCACTCCGATCACCAGGTCCCTGGCCTGAAGGCCAGCATCCTTCCCACTGCACATCTGCCCTTCGAAACTTATCCCCTCTTAGAGCTGACCCCTCCCGCTCCTGTTCCATCTCCACCAACCCAGTTCACTCAGCAGTTCTGTGAACCTCACCTGCGGCCCACATCCTGCCCGTATGATGTTTGTGGATGTCACTGAGCACTGCTGGGTGTGCAGGCAGTCCTATAAACCATGGTCACAACACGTCACATGCAGGGGACACGCTGCTGGGCGTGGGTGAGTGGTTTCATCGTGAAGGAGGCGGTCCCGTTCCGGGTTTTGCAAGCGGAGGCCAGGTGGTGAGAGTGCAGCCCCGGAGCCTGGCTTGACCCTGCCCTTGACGCCTTCTGGCGCAGGCTGCAGGGCTGCATGTGGGCGTGTGGGGCACCGCTGTCTTTCCTCCTCGTTTCTGAGCTTCGTAAGGACACAGACTGGACGTGGTTCATCTCTGTGTTCCTACAGAACTTGGAGAATGATTAAGTAGGCACTCTGGAAAGGATTAAGTTGGCCACTCACAAGGGGACAGCAGCTCCCCCTAGGGGCTTTGGAGGTCATCACTGTCAACACTGGATCCAGGCTGGTACAAAGTCGTGTCACCTAAAAAGATGCTAAGAAAAGTGATTTTTTGGCCAAGGCAGTTTCTTCACGCCCCAGTGACATATCCTTCTTAGTTTCTCTGGCCTCAGTTTTCCATCTAAAAATGAGAGATAACTACTTGGCAGTGTTCTTGAAAAGGTTCTGGAGAAGGCCTACAAAAGGCCTGGGGAAGTACCTGACTCCCGATGGTGCTCAGTAGGTGATAGCAGCCTGGATGTCATAGCTGGCTGTCTGAACAATTAGACCCATCGTGCCCCTTTCTGTTTAAAAATAGAGAAAAGTGTAAGGGTCCCAGCATTAAGGAGGTCATCTCTCCTCGTGGTTTAAACTCTCATGCTACAACTTCAGTGCCTTCTTGGTGACCAAAGGTGGACACTCAACCAAGAATGTCAACAGGTCCTTCAGTATGTGTTCTAATCTTTCTCCTCTGAGAGCTACATCATAGGACTTTGCAGAGAGCACGTTCCATCTGGACGCACAGAACAGTAGGCCCAGGAGGCAGGGACCTTTGAGGATAATCTGTCTTAATTTTATACCTTTACAAGTTGAGTCCCAGAGAGGCGCCTGATGTCACACAGGGCATTTCCAAAGTTGAAGACAAAGTTTGTTGTTGTTGTTGTTTTTGGTTCTGTGGTTTTACCCAGAACCAACCTGAGAATGATCAAAGATAGCATTCTTTCTTTCTCTCAATTTTTTCTTTTCCTCTTTTCTTATGCCAAAAGGCTCCACCCAAAAAATTGCCTAGGTGTACGCCAATTTGCTGAGACAATGATGTGCGCTGTGCTGTACGATGCAGCCAACAGCTTCATCCACCAGCACTTTGTGGAGGTGTCCGCGTCAGAAGAATTCCTGGCCTTGCCCTTGGAGGACGTGCTCGAGCTGGTGTCTCGGGATGAGCTGAATGTCAAATCTGAGGAACAGGTCTGTAGAGCACACTGGCAGAC
>NW_011889052.1:469060-474236 GCF_000151845.1 Pteropus vampyrus
TCCATTGTGCATTTTCTGTCAGCCAAATATACAAGTAAAGGTACAGAGTAGGAGGTGAGTCTCCAGAATAGGGATTTTTTTTTTTCCCAAGTAAGTGTGATTAAGGGAGATAGGTGCATAGTATGGGAATTGAGGGCACCCGCATAATAACCCAGGGGGCCTATGCTGGATGAGAGAGAGGTGAGGAAATAGGCTGGAGGTGGGGACCTAAGAGGGAGGTTGGGGGAGGGGGAGCATGTCAAAGGCCACTTGGCATCAGTTACTGAGCTGGAAGGATTAGAGGCGGCAGTCAGGTGCTGCTATATTTAAAATTATGGAAGAGGTGAAGCTATTGGCAAAGCAAGGTGTGAGTGATTATAGGGTCCTCTGTGGACAAAGGAAATATCTTGGGGTGGTCAAGAAAAGCTTCAACGAGAGTTTAGGGTGTTAGTAACCAGAGAAGAGCAAAGAGCGATCCTTTCTGTTCAGTGCAGATATGGTGCAAGTTGTTTTAAGAGAATGGTGAGTAAACTCTGCTTTGAGCAGAGGGTGGCGAGGGCTGGGCTGTGAGGTGCACATTTGGGCCTGGCCCTGCAAGCACTGGGAGCACTGCTGTGTCCAGGCCTCTGCCACTTTGGTCAGTGGGGAGGTCCAGCCAAAGTCCATGGCAGGGCAGCTTGGCATATTTGAAATCAAGAGTCCTAGCCTGTCATGGAGCTCTGCTTCAGCAGGAGGAGCCCCAGTCCCCAGGAGGCAAACCACTGGGATGTTAGTCCCAACTCAGCTCATTTTCATAATGTCTAAAGAGCCCTTACCCCAAATATTAGCAGTAGAAAAGTGGACCCTGAGCTCAGCAGTGTGGGTGCTCGCTCATCTTAGGAGCAAGGACTCTGCCCCTAGCTCTTCCACTAATTAATATGACCTGGGCAGCTCACGTTTATTGGCGTGATACATTTGTAAGGCCTGGAAGGTTTTAGAGAGAGATGACCTTGTGGTTAGAGCTATTAGGGAAGGCTCCATGGAGAACATGGATCTTGAGCCAGACCTTGAAGAAAAGAGAGTGGGTTTGGATGAAGAAAGGATGAGGGGACATTCTAGGTGAAGGGGACAGTGTGAACAGGGGACCAGCCAGCCTGGCTAGAGTAGAGGGTGGTGGGGCGAATTTAGGAGTAGGGTTCAGGAAGAGCAGGAAGGGAGGTAAACAGGCACTTTGTTGCGATGCAGAAAGGAATAAGGAGCTGTTGACGGTTTCGTTAGGACAGCATAATGAAAGCCAGAGCTGTTACAGTAACGAGACTGGACTGAATGGGGTAGCTGGGGAAGTGGAGAGAAAACAGTGCATTCAGGAGAGAAATTGGAAAGATTGAACAGCCCAGGGACAGCCTCACTAAGGATAGTGGAGGGCTGGAGGTTGGGAAGATCAGGATGTGGCCTCTGGCTGCGAAGAGTTGCCCCTGCAGCTTCCGCTGTCTGTCATGGCAGGTCTTTGAAGCCGCGTTGGCCTGGGTCAGATACGACCGGGAGCAGAGGGGGCCCTGCCTGCCTGAGCTGCTGTCCAATATCCGCCTGCCCCTCTGCCGGCCCCAGTTCCTGTCAGACCGAGTGCAGCAGGATGACCTGGTGCGTTGCTGCCACAAGTGCAGGTGAGCAAGGGTGGGCCTGCACAGGATCCTGCTGCCAAGGGTCTGGGCAGAGGGGAGAACTTGGCCACTTAGGCCGTTTCCGTTCAGCTCAGGAGAGGAAGGGTCTGGAGTAGTCAGTCTTAATCCATGGCACACAGATTGATCTGTCTTCTGTCTACACCATGGGCAGAGATATGTGCCGTATGGAGCATCAAAGCAGAAGGGGCTTCCTCCCAAAGTTACCTGAGAATTTTCTAGCATCTCCACCCAGTGCGCTACTGATGAACCTACAGGCATCTATACTGCCTGCCCTGACCCTGTCCACACCAACAGCTGACATAGTGGTGACTGTCTGGGGCTCCTGTCCCCTTCAGTCAGCAATAGTCAGTGCATTGGCCTCAGGTGGGATTGGGCCTGCATCTACAGTGATGGGCAAGGAGGGGGCCGTATTTACCAGCACATGAAACTTCTGCCCAGAATAAGTCCATGATGACATGGCATAACAGAGCTACCAAAACAACACAGAAGATGGGAGCCCTCCAGGAAGATCGTTGCAAAAGCAGAGCAGCAGAGAAAACTGTTTCTCCTCCAAATTGCTTGTCATATTCACAGCTAGTTCAGTGGCTCGATGCAAGTGGAATGAAGACGTGTGTCACTTAGGGGTGGAGGTGTGCCCGGAGGTAGCTGGGACCCTGTGACATGCAGTCTCACGGATGCTTTTGAGTTTGAACTTTATTATCTAGGCAAAGGGTAGCCATCAACAGTTCTTAGAAAGGCAGCTTGGACTGAGTGTGGAAGGTGAAATGGAGGAGTAGGGCTGGTGGCAGGAACTTCGTCAGGAGCAGTTGGCTTCTGTTGCCCCAGTCCAGGCAAGAGATGGTTAATTGCAGGGTGTGAGCCACAGGGATGGAAAGGAGCTGGGCCTGGGTAGCGGACAGGATACAGGCTGCTCGTTGAACCTCTCCATAGTCAGCTATTTTAGGCACCACCCTGTTTTTCTCCTGCCAGGTATATGCCTGTTAGAGGATATTCACTGTGAGTGCAGTAGCCTAGGTGGACTCAACTCGTCTTCTCCCTCCAATTTTGAGCATGTCTCAGTAGCTCTGTATGGTTCCTCCTGGATTCACCTTGGTTCTTTGAGACCAAACCTTCCAGAATTCTTCTCTTCCCGAGTTCCTGCCACAGTTGGAGATGGGGGAGCCAGGCTTTGAAGTGCAAATGTAGACCAAGTGGGGAAGATACTTCCTGTCCTAGCATCTTGCACCTTTTTCCAGGGACCTGGTAGATGAAGCGAAGGACTATCACCTCATGCCAGAGCGCCGGCCTCACCTGCCAGCTTTCAGAACTCGGCCTCGCTGCTGCACATCCATCGCTGGCCTTATCTATGCCGTGGGAGGCCTCAACTCAGCAGGTATCTTGCAACTCCCCTTTTGCAGAGCCTTGTCTTGGACTCCGTGGACAAGGAAGCACCAAACAACCTAGCCTGACCCTGCTGTTCCTCTCCTCGTGTGTCACCGCCCCTCACCCATCCTGATTTTATGTAATTGTTCTGCAGTTAGAGCACGTCAGGTATTAACACCATTGAATATCAGAGCTAAAGAGGCCTTTAGACATCCTTGAGGCCTAGGCCCCTTACCTTACAGATGGGGAAATTGAGGCCTAGAGAACTTCCACCATGTTCACACAAGTTTTCAGCAGAGCAAGGACTCGGTCTTGGGTCCTGGTTCCTGAGCCAGAGCTCTTTCCCTGATGTCACATTGGCTGAGGGATTGGCTCAGGCCTGGATAGGATATAGTCAGAGACCCAGTTGTGTCACCAGGCTGATCTCATTTGGTTGTATGGATCCCTGGGGTTAGACTGAGGGCGTCACCATAGGAAGGATGATTCTCCACTGTCAGTACTTTATACTCTTCACCTCTTAGCTCCTGTGACACACACACATGCTTTACGGTTTGTGTGCTGTTGGCAGGTCTTGTGTCACGCAGTTAAGTTTTCAGGGAAGGTCTGTGGGAATCCCTCCCACCCTTCCCGCCCAGGCACCATTGCAGGGCAGTAGAGGTTTAGTAGAGAGGGCAGTATGGACACCTGATTCCTGGCGGTACAATGGCACAGGGAGGTGTCATCTCTGATGTGGAGGCCAGGCCTTTTCACAGTGCCAGTCCAGGTTTGTGGGAGGGGGGAGTTGGTGGGCAGTCTTGGCAATTTTTTAATTGAAAGTTAATAAGAGGTCTAGTTTGTCCTACTCTTTAACCATATGACCTGGTAAAGATAGCTCCTCAACTAGTCGATGCTATGATGTGGCAGGTGCTAAGTGCCCCAGCGCAGAATAAAACAGGGAGGAGGAGTCTTTTATTTGATCCCCACGAAAACCTAATGCAAAGGTAAGATTGGAAGTACCAGTCCTTGCTACTTTGACTACTGCTTATTGAGCACCTAGTCTATTCTAGAACTATGCTAGGTGATTTACCTATTATGTCATTTAATCTACACGGCAGCTCTGCCATAGAAAGTATCTTCATTTCACCTGCGAGGACAGAAGATGGGGATATGAAGTCTCCTGCCCAGGGTCATGGGCTGGCAAGTGAAAGTGGGCATTGGAACCACGCCCTCCCTCTGGGCTTGCCCCTTGCATCGGGGAAGTAATGTATCCATCTGCCTCGTCTTTGGTTTAGGCGGTGGAATACCTCATGCAACTTCAAACATTGCCCTCTCTAGAAAGTAAATGCCTCCCGTCTGATTCTGATTTTTCTTAAAGAATTAGGTTTGAGGTTATCATGGCTGGAATTTCTTAGTGAGCCTTCCGGCTCGAGAAATCCTGTGGGAAGAGCCAATAGAACCTAGTCAATCGTTCCATGTAATCAGTACCCAACAGCTGTGATCTAAACGAGTGGTCTCATTTGTTTTAATTTGAGTAGCAAATTTTTATGCAGGTGATTCCCTGAACGTGGTGGAAGTATTCGACCCCATCGCCAATCGCTGGGAGAAGTGCCATCCCATGACAACGGCCCGCAGCCGCGTCGGCGTGGCTGTGGTGAACGGGCTTCTCTATGCCATCGGGGGGTATGACGGCCAGCTGCGGCTGAGCACTGTGGAGGTCTACAACCCAGAGACGGACACGTGGACCCGAGTGGGGAGCATGAACAGTAAGAGAAGGTATTCTGGAAGCCATTTGCGCAGCCCGAGCACACATGCTGAGCATCTGGGGAGCACTGTGCTAGATACGCGGGGACACGTAATAAGATAAAACACAAGCTGTGGCCTGGGGAGTCCCTGCAGCCGGGCGGGTACCCCCAGGAGCAAGCCCCCATCTGCTTAAAAGATGAGTCATGGCTGTGTGGAAGTCGTATTGTTATTTAAGTGCCTGAAAATATGTATGATGGAAGATTCCATGAAGGAGAGAACCTGGACAGAAACACCGAGAACGGTTCAGGGAAGAGGTGGGATTAACATTGAAAGAAACTCGAACAAGGAGGATTTAACTTTACTAGCGATAAGAGGAAGTCCGAGATGTTTTCTTTACTTCCTTCCCGGATCCTGCCAGGCCTGTGCTTCTGCGCCCCGGGAGCGGTGAGCCA
>NW_011889052.1:474853-479898 GCF_000151845.1 Pteropus vampyrus
CGTGATCACAGGAAAAATGATCAAGTGACTGCACGTGTGGTGAGGAAAAATTGTGTGTGTGTCCTTTGCCACATGAAAGTGTCACAGCCGTGATACACATTCCACTTGTATCACTGTTAGCGTGTGGCCTTGAACCAGGAGGAATCTGCCTTTGTGCCAATACGACCAGATGCACCAAGGGTCAAAGTAGGTTTGTTTTGAAGGAAAAAAGTGTACATATAAGATCCGCTCGTGCTGCTTTCCTCCCACGTTGCCACCTCGGGGCCTCCCCTTCCGCTCCTTGGATATTTTGCAGTTTTCTGTGGCCTCAAATGGCTCATTGCTCTGTATCCCCAGCCATGAGAGCCTATTTTGCTTTGACTGCAATCAGTTGTTCTTCCTTGTATGTCTGCTTTTGGCCTACTTGCTAGCTTTGATGTCATGGGGTTTTGGAGCGTTGTCTGGAAGGAAAGCCCTCTGGGCATTCGTCCCCTCTCTGTGGCTAATGGCCTGTTATTAGTAGCATGGGCCCAGCTCCATTTCATCCCCTTCAAATTATAGGCTACCTTAAAATGTTCCCTTCACATTTCTCCTGACATCCCACACAGCTCTCTGTCCTGCCATTTCTGCCTTCGTCACTCCCCTCCCCCCAGGCTTCCGGGCTGCTCCCTGGCGTTTTCTCGCACAGAAGTCTCGGTCCCGGCTGATCAGCATCCCTTTATCTCTCCACGCTTGTTTTTACCACTTAGCTGATAGTTCATCTCATGGAGTTTTGTGGCACCTCTTAATTCTTTCTCATATTTTTGTTGAACTCCTGTACTGTTACTTGTGTCTTCTCTAGAAGGATAGTGACCTGTCTGGTGCATTTGTGATCTTCCCACGGTCCTTGCCTAAGACAGATGCTTTTCCTCCTTCATGCTGGTTCAAGGGGTCTTTTACCACGTCCCTCAAAGGGACATTGTGCGGATCAGTTTGATTTGCTATGTACATTTGAAATGTGGCCATAAGCCTGGTATATTGTATTTTCCTGTTTGTTAGACACTCTACCCACCCACCCCCGAGATTCATTTTTAATCTGCTCCAGCATCAGGTTTGAAAACCATGCATCGGGCAGTTTGGCATTCGTACTTAATTTCTCATGAGGCTTTGTGCAGAGCAGAAAACTATGATTACGCCAGACCCCTGGGTCTTTGGTATTAGGAGAGTCTGGCATGGTGAACAGCACAGGAGTCAGGCTTGTCCCACTTGAATCCGAGGCGTGCTTCCCTCCGGGCAGCTAGAGAAGAGAGCCCAGCTCTGCAGGCCGCGGCTGCCCATCGGCAGTCAGGATGCTGGTGCTTCCTTGCAGGGTGTGGTGAGGGTGGAAATAGCAAGCGCAGAGTGCCTGACACAGTTAGTAAGTGCACTACAAATGGGAGCTGTCACATCGCCCACTGAGACAAATGAGGGCTGTGCAAAGCCGTGTATGTAATGAAAAGACCTTTGTTGAACTTTATAGCGAATTGATGGGAAAATCAGGGTAACACGACAGACATGTTGAGGGCCTGTTATGTGTGAAGCGCCACACTAATCACTGTAAGGGTCACACTGATGAAGACCCCTGTCTTCCAGGAGGTCTCCACATGTGAAGAGGTGACAGGTCAATTCCTGGACTCTGTGGTGCCAGAATGTAAGCACCTGTGAACAGGGGCTTTGGTTTGCCAATCATTCTAAGCCTAGTTTCTGTGCCAGCATGCCTAATGAAAATACGATGAATGGATGGATGGATGGGTGGATGGATGGATGGATGGATGGATGCATGGATGCATGGATGCGTGGATGCGACAAGTGCAGTAGTAAAGAGGCTGCTCCAGAGAGTAGGGCGGGGAGAGAGTAAGTGGTGCTGAGGGGTCTAGGGTGGCTCTTTGAGGAGGAGAGCGAGTAACTTCACCAGGGCCTTGAAAGTAAATTAGACCACAGCACAACAAGGCGAGCACATCGGATCAAAGACAGAAGACTTGGAGGCGGGCACCCCCAGGCAGGGGGTGGGAGGTGAGAGGAGCCACAGGGAAGCTTCTCGCCCCTCAGTTGGACACCTTTACTTAATCACTTACCTGGGATTTAGGTCTGTTCTAGAAAGAAGCAGTGGGAGGTGGGAGGTTTATTTCTCAGGATCATGAAGGGTGCTCCAGGAAGTTTGAGGTCCATCTGGGATGACAGCTCTGTCTGTTTCAGTGCCATGGGGACGGTCGTGCTGGACGGGCAGATCTACGTCTGTGGGGGCTACGATGGCAACTCTTCCCTCAACTCTGTGGAGACCTACTCACCTGAGACGGACAAGTAAGAGCTCAACTCCCCTGGGGCAGCTGGAGCCTGCTAAACGGAGTATAAAAAATTAGAGCTGCAGGTTTTAAATCACTCTTCTCAAAGATAGAGTATCTTTTTAGCTTTGTATAATACCTTGCATATAATAGGCACTTAATAATCTTTGGTTAAACAAATTAATGATTAAATAAATTTTAAAAACAAATAGTCTTCATAGAGACTTGGAAACATTTATTTAGTGCTCTTTACCACTTAGCTAAATCAGCCCATTATAATGGAAATGCAAGGGAAAGGGAATAATACATAGATGAACAGCATGTTCCAAAGTGGGCAGGATATGATTTGAAAAAAGAAAAAAGTTACATGGTCAAAAAGTTCAGGAAATATTGATGTCTATACAAGTCCTTATCTTTCTGTAATGCAATATTAACATTTTAAAGAATGAAGAGTTCTGTGGAAAGAAACCTATTGAAGCTGATTTCATATAACACCTATCCGCATCTTGTAGAATTATTTTGTGGAACACTCTTTGGAAAACACTAGCCTAGATTTTTCATTTCAGTACTTGAATCTTCGCATGTTATGTAACAAAACATAAGCACATTAGTAGAGTCGGTTCATCAGAGTGCTGTTAAGCCAAGATTCTGTTCACTGAACTAGCTTATGTAATCGGGCAGCAAGCAGGGTGTCTAAGATTCTTAGGTAGTACGTAGTCTTCTGGGGCCACAGGCACATTGTGATCACCCTACCCTGGGGACCTGTGTCTGGAACTTTGGGCACAGAATGGGGAACGCCTTCATCTTCCCCAGGGTTGCGGGGAGAGGCAGGGTTGCAGAGATGCCTTCTGAAGGGAAACGCATCCTAGATCACAGTGATGCGCACCACAGGCAGGGAGCCAGCAAGAAGAGAGGCTCAGGCTCAGAGATAAGACAGTGTGATCGGGGAGCAGGCTGGATGGCACATGTCAGGAGGTGAAGCTGGAAAGTAGACAAGGTCCCACACGAGGAAACTTGGACTCTGCCTTAGAGGGAGCAGTGAGGAGCCACTGGAGGGACATGCTACGCAGGGTCCAAATGGGAGTGGTCTGAACACAGTCCACCTGTAGGGGCTGTCATGATGGTCCAGGTTAGAGGCCAGAGCCAGGGTGTGGGGATGAGCAGTGACTAGGAGGCAAATCATCGGGGACTTGTTGACCACAAGAACATTGAGCATGAGGGAGAAGAGGCCATAAAAATGCTGGGTTTACAAGTATTATAACTAGGTAGCTGGTGGTCCCATTAAGACCTGGGGTACAGGGGAGGAGCAGGTCTGTAAGAGGCCTTGGCTGGGACGTGCCAATTTGAGCACCGACAGAGACAAGCAGAGAAGACCGTCTGAAGCTGAGGGAGAGGCGGCCATCAGAAAAGGCCTTTGGCAGGTGGTAGAGGCGGTAAGAGGTGGAGAGATTGTCCAGGGCACGAGGGAATACAGCATAGCACGCCCAACCTTCTCTCAGCTGTCTTGGGACGGTAGGGACACCGGGTCTCATGGCACCCCTTCTGCTATGGCTCTTTCCCGAAGGTGGACGGTGGTGACCCCGATGAGCTCGAATCGCAGCGCTGCCGGGGTCACAGTCTTTGAGGGCAGGATACACGTGTCGGGCGGCCATGACGGCCTGCAGATCTTCAACAGCGTGAGTGTGGGCTCCTCCTGGGCTAAGGGCGCCGTCTCCTGCCATCTTCGAGAGTTATTTTGAAAGGCAGTTCTCTGGAAAAAACTGCAGCCTTGCCGTGGCCGAGTGAGGCGTCACGTAGTGAGGTCTCGGGCCATCTGCTGCGTGCTCTGACATTCTTCTGAGAATGGGACAGTGTGGCCAGGGAGGGTGGAACGTAGCCACCCCGCCCCACCCCGCCCCACCCCGCTTAGTTCTCCACTGAGCGCTGTGTGAGACCCAGTGAGAGTTCTACCCAACGTGATCTCAGTTATATATGGAGTGTGACTTTGCAAACAGTGTATTCTTCTGGGCAATTTGTTTGAAATTGCATTTATTCTTTAAAAAAACTTCAACAGCCATTTAGTAGTCATTCTCTAGAGCCCATCAATGCTGTGATGGAACACACTCTGGACAGATTTCTGGAGACCTGCTGTCATCCAGCTGTCACTACATAGCAGTGCAGCCTTGGGCAACTCTTCCATTTGTTTTTGTAGATGTGAGTGAAGGGGTCAGATTAGGCGCTCTCACCTGTCCCTATAAGCCCAAGAGCAGGTGTGCAGCTGAAGAGACAGCATCAGAGCCAGAGCACGTGCTGGTATAGCTCCTCGTCCCCAGGCTTCCCGCTGACACCATATGGGCCATTGTGTCCCTTGAGGCCACCCCATGGACTGAGCTTTGGCTCTGACTGTCCTGTGCCTGTGCCTCTCTCCCTGCTACAGGTGGAGCACTACAACCACCACACCGCCACCTGGCACCCAGTAGCTGGCATGCTGAACAAGCGTTGCCGGCATGGAGCCGCCTCCCTGGGGAGCAAGATGTTTGTCTGTGGGGGCTACGACGGCTCGGGCTTCCTCAGCATCGCCGAGATGTACAGCTCTGTAGCAGACCAGTGGTGCCTGATTGTCCCCATGCACACACGCCGGAGTCGCGTCTCCCTGGTGGCCAGCTGTGGGCGTCTCTACGCTGTGGGGGGCTATGACGGACAGTCCAACCTGAGCTCGGTGGAGATGTACGACCCCGAGACGGACCGCTGGACGTTTATGGCCCCTATGGCATGTCACGAGGGAGG
>NW_011889052.1:479948-488898 GCF_000151845.1 Pteropus vampyrus
CCCCACCCCGCTTAGTTCTCCACTGAGCGCTGTGTGAGACCCAGTGAGAGTTCTACCCAACGTGATCTCAGTTATATATGGAGTGTGACTTTGCAAACAGTGTATTCTTCTGGGCAATTTGTTTGAAATTGCATTTATTCTTTAAAAAAACTTCAACAGCCATTTAGTAGTCATTCTCTAGAGCCCATCAATGCTGTGATGGAACACACTCTGGACAGATTTCTGGAGACCTGCTGTCATCCAGCTGTCACTACATAGCAGTGCAGCCTTGGGCAACTCTTCCATTTGTTTTTGTAGATGTGAGTGAAGGGGTCAGATTAGGCGCTCTCACCTGTCCCTATAAGCCCAAGAGCAGGTGTGCAGCTGAAGAGACAGCATCAGAGCCAGAGCACGTGCTGGTATAGCTCCTCGTCCCCAGGCTTCCCGCTGACACCATATGGGCCATTGTGTCCCTTGAGGCCACCCCATGGACTGAGCTTTGGCTCTGACTGTCCTGTGCCTGTGCCTCTCTCCCTGCTACAGGTGGAGCACTACAACCACCACACCGCCACCTGGCACCCAGCAGCTGGCATGCTGAACAAGCGTTGCCGGCATGGAGCCGCCTCCCTGGGGAGCAAGATGTTTGTCTGTGGGGGCTACGACGGCTCGGGCTTCCTCAGCATCGCCGAGATGTACAGCTCTGTAGCAGACCAGTGGTGCCTGATTGTCCCCATGCACACACGCCGGAGTCGCGTCTCCCTGGTGGCCAGCTGTGGGCGTCTCTACGCTGTGGGGGGCTATGACGGACAGTCCAACCTGAGCTCGGTGGAGATGTACGACCCCGAGACGGACCGCTGGACGTTTATGGCCCCTATGGCATGTCACGAGGGAGGGGTCGGTGTGGGCTGCATCCCTCTCCTCACCATCTAAGGCAGAGGGTGGGATGTGGTGGGGTAGGGATCTGGTACAAACAGGCACTTCCTTCCAGGGACAGTCCCTCCCGGGGGAGGTGGTGGACCAGAAGATGCAGTGCAATGGGAGTTTGCCGGAGGTAACAGTTTCCCAGGTGCTTAAGTCCTCCCTCGCTGTGCTGCCCTTGTGACCTTCAGGTGTAGGTCATCAAGATGCACAGCATGGGACAGAAGCTCCTCTGGGTCCTGCAGCTGGTGACATGGGACTGCTTTGCTGGTCCACATGCACACAGGTTCCGTCCAGGCCCAGCTCCCACCTGCTGTAGCTCTGGGCGGCCCGCGGGCAGAAGGCCTTCCATCTGACGCTCCTTGCCTGCTGTTCTCCAGCCATGTAGTGGCCAATTTGTGATAGGGTGGCTGCAGTGGCCAAGCCTGTGGCTGGGAGAGGACGACACACTCCAAGTGTTCTCACTGCCCACGATGATGCAGCCACAGTGACGTGCTGGTTGTACACCAGCACCTCCTCCTTCCATCTTAGGGTACAGAAGATTTTGTCCTCATTGCTGGGTCAGCAAGGTGAACAGAAGCTTTTCCCATGTCTGGTTTTGGGATTTCAGTGAGGTCTTTTTCACCTTATTCAGGAGAAACAGAAGGAAAAAAAGATACTTGAAAGAAACTGAAGGAAATTTTAAGAAACACTTGAAAGAAACTGGAGAGAAAAGTACTTTTTTTTTAAGTGAACATTTGTTTGCAAGAAGAAAACGCAAATAAAAACACACTAAAAGGAAATATGTGTTTAAATAGAAAACCACCCAACATGAAAAGGGCGGTATCCGCTCCCACGTTCGGATCCCAGGGTCCTGAGGCCTCGCATAGCACTGGGGGTTCCCTCTGAGCCCCACGTGTCTGGAATCAGTGCTCTCGACTGGTCCTGTAGCAAGGTGCTCATGGGGTTTGTCTTCCCACTCATCATCAGAGGACTTTTTTAATCGTAGGCTTAGTGAGTCTGCTGAATTACTGCCGCTGTTCTAGGTTGGCGCTCCCAGCGCGTTGCTGGAAGCTCCGGGCGCCCCCGTGGTTACCTCGCACTACCGCCATGGCTCCGTTCAGATTGTCCACCCCCACTCTCATTCCTTCCTCACTCAACCAGCAGGAAACCGCAGGTCTGGCCAGATTCTCACCCGCCCATCTATCATTCTTCGATAGCTGTCCTCTGTGACGCTTCTGAGTCACGTTGACCGGACATCTGGAGCCTAACCAGGGACTTGGTCCTTCCACCAGCCATGGGCTGGCGTGGTCCAGTAACCGTCTACCCTGCCAGTCCACTGTTCCTCCATCCACTCGCCAATTCCAGGGGTCTGGCCTCCCTCCAGCCCTTGGCAGACTGACCAGCAAGGTGGACCTTTACATTCAAGCAAAGCTGGCTTTACATTATGAAGAACTAAAGGCCGAAAGGATTCTTGCTGCTGCAAAGAACAGACTTTGTACTTCTTCCTCTGATCTTAGCAAATGACCTCTTGAGGACAGTTCATGCTCCTTCTTCCTCCTCCCTGGATGGGACCTTGATGTAGCACAGTGGGACCCAACCAGGAGGACACTTTGTGTTACCAGTGCACTGGGCAGTGGACCTGTCCTTCAACTGCTGCTGCCAAAATCTGGTGTTCTAAAATGCTTCCAGTAGAGACCGAAAGAGGGCACAATTCCTTTATTGCAAGACAGGGGCTTAGGGTCCTGCATCTCCACCTGGTTGGTCTGTCCGTTGTTGCCTGCCTGGGGTGGCCCGGAAGCCTATTCAGAAAGGCACAGTGTGGAGCCTGAGGTTTCTCCCACCCCAGGACCACAAGGTTTACCAGTGTGTGTGCAATCGCCATGTATCCAGAGGGAAGTATCTTTGTTACCTGCCACTTAGGAGCTGGGCCTCTGCTACAAGCACTTGAAAATGATGGGGTCTCTTTTCAATGACTCAGAAATCAGATATAGCTTAACCTGGGCTCCTGGAGCTCAGGCATTTCTCACTCTCTCTCAGTTTGCCTACAGAGGTGGCCTCGAAGAACACTGGGGTCTGCGTTTCCTGTTAGGAGTATATCAGTGCTCATCTTATTATAATAAGCTCCTTTTGTAAATTTGAAGCAGCACTGACAAACCTGCATTGTGAAGGTGTTGAGAACCAGTCAGCGGGCTAATGAGTAGGCCTCGCCAGGTCCTTAGGATGCTGGCCCAGATTCTGCCATTGGTGGTGGCAGATCATCGTGATCTGCTGCTCTTGGAGTGGCCTTCCTAAGTCCACTGCCATCTCCTGGTGTGGAAGTTACACTGCTGCACCTTGGAGCATTTCCAGGTAAGATGAAGCCAGGGCTTAGATCTGGGCTCTGAGCACAAGCGTGCAAACACCAACATCTCTCCAGTCGGTTCCTCGGTGTGATAGTGAATGTTTGCAAATGGCTGGTCTGGCCCTTCGGTGTTGCAGCCTTTCCCATAACCATGAAGAGAAGAGACATCACCCAGGAATATTGTGAAAGGGTGTGGCAAGGAGGTAGGACAGATGCTGTGCTCAGTGGGCCTTTGGGTCCAGCCCAACTCTGAGCGGAGGACCGCGGCCTCTGTCTTAGGGCATTTCCCCGCCTCAGATAACATGGAGCCGCCTCTGCGGTTTCACCTGAGAGCAAATCCAGGATGGGAGCCGGAGACCAGCCTTTGACTCGGCTGGGGAGATGTGATTCGGGAGAAATTCTGCTCTTCCCCGCACCCACAATTTATTGTTTCCCGGAAAATCTCATTTCCTTTTATTTATAGAACGCATGTCTTTTGTGTTAAGAGACCAAAGAGAAATAAAGAATACCATTCTAATATCTTCTTGCCCCTTCCTGATTTATTTTTTAAATACACATTAGATGTAAATCTTATTTTTATTGTAATTCAGTGAAAAAATATAGTGGACAAGGTAAAAATATGCCTATGAAAATAAGGGAAAAGCCAAATATAACAAAAGCAGTCTTCGAAGAGACGTGTGTGTTTTATTTAATAAGAAGGGGTTCCGTGAGAAATATGCAAAAGATTTCATTAGCCATGTTGCATATTTGCTCCAGTCCCCATCACCACTTCTCGTGGATTTCCCCTTTTCTTCACTCACTACCATAAAACTCCAGAGTCCCCCAGTGGGATGTGGCTGACCTCCTAACTGCCTGGAACCAAAACCTCCAGCTCCTTTTTTATACTCTAGGCCAGAGGTAGTTAACTTTGGTGCACTTGATTCAGTTTTGAGGAGGGTACGTCCCTCCACATACACCCCACCAGCACGTTTCCCGTATAAACACTGTCGATTCTCACTTGTCCCTTCAGAAAGCCCTGCAGAATAGATAGCAAGGTTCACTTTAACAAAATCAGAAGGGCTGAGTACTCACCTGGTTCAGCTACCTGGTATCAAGAGATCAAATCACAGTCACTGTCCAGTTCACCGAAGGGGAGCAGAGCCTTTGACCTTTGAAGCAGCCGATCATCTAACCTCTGTGCCCAGTGCTTAGGGGTCTGCTGCCCAGAGCTGTGATGGACTTCGGAGAAGCAGACTGGGCAGAGAGGGAAAGAAAAAACCATGTTTAGAGTATAGAAGCAGGCATCTCTGTGCTGACACAGGAAGCCAGATTATCTGTGGGCTCCGTGCTGCGGAAGAAAGGTCAAATGCCTACAAACCAATAACGTAAACTACACCGCTTGCTCAGAACCAAAGAGCCCGTGGGTGAAGAGTGGGCTGGTGAGCTTCGGCTGCACCCGTCTGCCTGGCTGCATTTCCTCTGGACTCCTTACACTATTGCAGAGCCCACTCCCCTTCACCCGAAAGACAAGCACTGCTGGTTTTTAACTGCTGCTCACGATACCATGACACAACCCAAAAATGGCAAGGGAATCGTGCAGTTCTCAATAGATATTATCCCAGACTTAACTGTTGCCAATTTCATCTCATGTAAGATGTTTTTCTCTTTAATGGAGCTCAGTTCCCTATTTAATTTCCTTTTCCTCGGTTTGCAGTTCAGGATAAAAACCCAAGTTCCATAACATAGCATGAAAGGCGGCCGTGAGCTGGCCCTTCTTCCCACTCTGCCTCCCTGAAACAGCCCTTTAGAGTGTCAGTTTAGATGTCACCCCTGCAGGAAAACGTGTCTGATGCTTTGTCCCTGACTATCCCACCAGGGCAATGGCCTCTTTGCTTGTCTTGCCCAGTAGATGGCGAGCTCCTTGAGAGTCTCCATCATTGTGCACCCAGCACCAGGCACATAGAAGAGGCGCAGCAACCGTGTCTTGAACTTGAGGACAATCAGGTAAATCCACATTCAAGGGTCGCTTAATCATGCTTCCTAGTCTTCTGCTTTGCATCGCTGATTTTTAAAGAGTCGTACTTACTGAGTTATAATTTACATACCTTATCATTCATTTTAAGTGTGCAATTTTAATGATTTTTAATAAATGTACGGAGTTGTGCGATCATTTTTAGAATGTTTTCATCTGAAAAGTTCCCTTCTGCTCGTGTGCAGTTAGTTAATCCCCGCTCTCTCTCCCATCCTCAGGCAAGCACTATTTTGCTTTCTGTCTCTAGATTCGCCTATTTTGGACAGCTCATATAAATGGGACCATACAATATGTGGTCCTCCGTGTCTGGTTTCTTTCTTTCAAATAATGTTTTTGAGGTTCATGTTGTAGAATATTGTAGAATGTATCAGCTTCTTTTATTGTTCCTGAATAGTCTTTCACCTTATGAATATACCACATTTTATCTCTTTTCCCGCACTAATTAATGGATATTTAGATTGTGTCCAGTTTGGGGCTATTATGAATAATACTGCTGTGATGTACAAGTCTCTGTGGACATACATTTTTGTTCATCTTCAGTAGACTCCTAGAAGTAGAGTTGCTGGATCATATGGTAAGTTTAACTTTTTAAGAAACTGGTGAGCTTTTTTAAAGTAGCTGTGCCGTTTGACGTTCCCACCAGCAATGTATGAGGTTTCAGGGTTCTCCACATCCTTGTCAGTTCTTGGAATTATCTCTCTTTTTGGTTATAGCCATTCTAGTGGATGTGAAGTGGCTTCTCACTGTGGTTTTAATTTGCATTTCTCTAACACCTAGTAATTTTGAGTGTCTTTTATGTCCTTGTTAGCCATTTGTGTATCTTTAGTGATATATCCAAATCTTGCCCATTTTAAAATCAGGTTACGTGTCTTATCGATGAGTTGTAAGTATTCTGAATATAAATCTTTTATCAGGTATACGATTTGCAAATATTTTGTCCCAGTCTGTGGCTTGTCTTTTCACCATGGTGTTTTTTGAATTGTGGAGGTTTTTAATTTTGACGAAGTTTTGTTTATCAATGATTTCTTCTATGGATCACGCTTTTGGTGTCACATCTTAAGAACTTTTTGACCAACCCAAGACCATTAAGAAATACTAGAAGTTTTATAGTTTTAGTTCTTATGTAGGTGTATGATCCATTTTGAGTTCATTTTTTTAAATTCATCTTTTTGTGCGTGGATACCCATTCTTCTCAGCATGTTTGTCATAGAGACTATCCCTTCCTCCACTAAGTTGCTTCGGTACCTTTGTTGAAATCACTTGACCACATGTAAGTTTATTTCTAGACTCTCAATTCTGTTGTCGATCTTACATACCTGTCTATGAGCCACTACCACACTGATGGTATGGTATGTATTTCTCCAGCTCTGAAGTAAGTCTTCAAACTGGATAATGTAAGTCTACCAACTTTGTTCCTTTTCAAAATCTTTTGACTATTTTAGGTATTTTACGTTTCCATATAACTTTTATGATCAGCTTGTTTATACAGAAGCACCTTCTAGGGTGTTAATGGATATCGTGTTGAATTTTTAGATCAATTTGGAGAGAATGGCCATCTTGACAATATAAAATCTTCCAATTCACAAACACAGAATATCTTTTGTTTAAATGGTTTTTGGTTTCTCTCAGCAATATTTTGTCATTTTCAGTGTACAAGTCTTGCATTTCTTTGTTTAAATGTTCCTAGTATTTTTTTTAATGCTGTTATGGTTGGAATTGTTTGCTTAATTTTATTTTCAGAGATTTTTGGTACTGGTATACAGAAATGCCATTTTTTTTAGATTGATCTTATATCCTATGACCTCACTAAACTCATTTATTTTTATCTTTTTTAGAAAATGTGTATTCCTTGGGATTTTCTTTGAACAAAGACAGTTGTACGTCTTCCTTTCCAATCTGGATGACTTTACTTTTTTCCTGCCTTATTGCAATGACTAGAACCCCCAGCACAATGTTGTGTAGAAGTGGCAACAAAATGGACACCCGTGCCCTGCTCTCGGCATTAGGGAGAACATTTAGTCCTCCACCGTTACATATATTAAGCTGTGGGTTTTTTGTCAGTGAACTTTTTCAAGTTGAGAAAATTTCATTCTATCCTTAGTTTGTTGAATTTTTGTCATGAACTGGTATTATATTTTATCAGACGCTATTCCTACATCTATTGAGATGATCATGTGGTTTTTGTCCTTTGACCTTTACTATGGTATATAACATTAATTGATTTTTAAAGTGTTAATCCAACATTGTATATCTGGGATCAGTTCAACTCAGTCATGGTATATAATCGTTTTTGTGTTGGTGGATGTGGTTCAGTAATATTTTAAGTGTTTTTGCATCCATGTTCACTCGAGATACTTTCGGTAGTTTTCTTTTGATGTCTGACCAGTAATACTGGCCTCATATATGAATGAAGTGTTTCTGACTCTATATCTGAAAGTGTGTGTGAAGGATTGGTATTAATTTTTAGATATTTGATAGAATTCACCAGTGAAGCCATCTGGGCCTTTTATTTGAGGGAAGATTTTAAATTTCTAACTCCATTTCTTCACTTGCCTGGGGACCCCGAAGGGTGGGCACCTGCTTCTCTTAGGGTTTGGACCCTTGCGGTTAAAGAAATTCTTGCCCCATGAGCAGAACTTGAGATTACCCAAGTAAGCCTGATCTGCGTCCTTATAAGCCCTTCATTTTTCCTCTCTTTTCTGGGGATGTTCACCTCTCTTTGTCTCAAAGATCATTTCTATTATCTACTCTTGTACTGCCCACCTCCACCTCTTTCTAACCTCCAAATATAAGAGGCCTCAGCGCTCAGCCCTGAGTCTGATTTCATCTCATACACTCTCCCTAGCTGATGTTCCCCTTTCCCGTATGTGATGAAGGCATCGGAATCTCATCTCTGGACCAGCGCAGATCACACGTTCACTTGGATATGTCCCGACATCACCATGCCCAAAGTGGAACCTCAAACCTGGTCACCCTCTAGTTTTCCCCATCCTCACGTTGCACCTCTTTTGTCTTCCCAGTTATCAGTCAGGAGCCCAGTGGTGGGTTTTGGAGGCAAAAACAGACGAGAGTCATTCATCTTCTCCATCAGCCAAGCCATAACCTGGTTCCATGGATTCTACTTCCAATCCAATTCTCTCCTCTGCCTCCACGCTAGTCCACACCACCAGCATATCCCTTGGGACCTAGATCACTAAACGGCCTCCTAACTGGTCTCCCTGCTTCTACCCTTGCACCCCTGCAGCCTACAGACAGCAGAGCAGCCAGAGTGAAATTGCAAAGCTGTAGATCAAATCATGTCATTCCCTTGTTCCGGCCCCTCCAGCAGTTCCCCAGGGCCTCAGGCCATATTCTGTTGGGGTGGTTTAGGGAGTGATTCAGACACAGCTCCCCTAACACAAAATGTGGGGCATCCAGGGATGGATGGTCTGGAGCATTTAGCCCCCGCATCCCAAGCAGAGCTCTCCTTGGTTCTTTATGGAGCATGTACATCAAGTCTTGTCAGATCCTCCCAGCAGCCTGGCTGAAAGACAGCAGGGGTATCCTATTTTCTAGATGAGCAAACTAAGCCTAAGAGAGGGGAGGAGACCTCCTCAAGGTCACTCGATAATAAATGGCAGACAAAAACAATCAGCAGGTAAATTACGATACATCCATACTCAGCAATAAAAGGAACGAACTGTTGATGCGACATGAATGAATCACTAAATAATACTTAA
>NW_011889052.1:491003-494421 GCF_000151845.1 Pteropus vampyrus
GAGACTAAGAAAATGAAGAGCTTTTCATCTTTCGCCTTGATTTTGAATTAAAAAACTATTACGCATATATATAAATTTACATGTAGTTTATAAAAACCATTAACAAAGTTTCAATAACTTTGGAATTATATGTCTTTTAAAGCCTTGCCACTCCAAGTGTGGTCCATGGACCACCAGCAGCAGCAGCATCTGGAAGCTGGTTACAAAGGCAGATTCCTGGGGCCACCCCAGGCCTACCAGGCTGGAATCTGTGTTTTAATGAGATTCCTCTGGTGACCCTTACACAGATTGGGAAGCCCCTGTCTTCAAAACTAGATAAATCTCAGCTGTGGACTATGTGGTCCTGGCCCTTGAATCACCTCTCTATGGTCTTCTGAGAAAATTGGCCTTTTCATATTTTCCCCTTCTGGTCCTGGGTCCAGGTTGATAATTCATAGTTATCTAGAAAATCATTTCCTCCAGGTTCTCATATTCTCATATAAGTAGTCATAAACGCTTAAATTCTGTCACTCCTATATCTATGGTTAGCTCCCTTGCATGTGACTGGAACTCGTTTTGCCTTCTGCCTGTTTAATCACGCTTACAAAGGCTTTATGCATTCTGCCACAAGCATTTTCCCTGACGTAACATTGTCTTCCCTTTTATTATAAAGGCTGCACAATGGTCCACCCACTGGCTATAACGAATGACGTCATCATTCCCCGACCGGGCGTTTAGGCGATTCCCTATTTCCAGTAGCATAAAGAAAACTGCCCAGAGACCTCTACCCCCATCCTAGATGGTAGCGTAGCAGCACTTTGAATCCTTAAGGTGGTCACACGCTTTGATGACACTTCCATTCTACGAATTAATTTTCATCTCAGCGTTGTTACGACAGTTTCAAAACAGAACAGAGAAGAAGACGGAAGCAACTTTGGCGTTCACCAGCAAGAGCGACTTAAATGAGCGGAGGCCTTGCCGCCCAGTGGAGCGTTAGGCAGAGAGGAAAATTTCCGTGGTGTCATGAGAAGTGCGATAGGTTAAATTCAGCCGATATGTTAAATGAGAAGAAGCCGGTTATAAAATGGAATGTATACCAGGAGGTCATTTTTGTTTTAAGAATCAAATGCACATTTGCCTGTGTGTATTTGTAGATAGGAGGTATGAGAATTTGATTTCTGCAGCCATTTGAACGTTGTCCTAGAGTCCTGCTCATCTGTGTGGTTCCACCCCCGTCCGCTAGCGAAGTCTCCCTTCTCAGTCCTGCTTCTGTGGGCCCGAAGGTGTTCAGAAGCTGCCGAGACCCAGAGACTGCGCAGTATTTGGAGCCTAGGGGCTATCTCGGGATGGCTGTGAGAAGGCAGCAGTGTGGTGGCCGGTCCTCTAGGCCCGCCTCTCTTGCAGGGGACAGCATGATGGGCTAGTTTCCCCAGACCGTGTGTGACCACCACAGTTGGGCCTTGAGCTTCCTGGGAGAAGGAAGTATCATAGCATCATTGCTCAGCCCAGTGTCACAGTGTCCAGGGCCCAAGGGGCTGAGCCTGATGCCCCCAGGACACCTGGTGAGGCCTGGAAGCACCCTTTTTCAGGAGTGGGGGTCAGGCAAGGGGGTGGCACGTGGTGTGTGTGAATGGGGTGCTGCTACATTCTGTGGGGCTGCAGGGTTTAGACGTGGCCTTCTCCAGCTGAACTTCATTTCCCCACCATGGGGAGAGGGGCTGAGGGTCGCGGTTGATCCTGCTCAGCCCAAACCTGCCCATTTCCCAGCCCCACCCCAGGGTCACTCTCTGCAGCATCCTCTACCCTTCTCTGCCACCAGTGGGTGCTGTCCTGGTTTCAGGTGGCCCGGGGGCTGCAGTGTGCATTGTAGGCAAGTCGACCAATTTCCCATAGACAGTTTTCTCACTAAATGTTGCAGATGACGCATACAGCTCACAAGGCAGTTCTGAGAGCCGAGGCTGTCTGGGAAGTGGCCTTCATAAATGACATTGTCCTGGGCCTCCCTCTATGACTAAAAAGCCCATTACCCCAAGGGATTCTCCACCAATATCTGTCCCTCAAATGAGAGACAGATATTTCTGTATCAGATATATTTCTGTATCACAGACTCTTGAAGGAGGAGCATACCAGGGAGAGGAAAGGGGCAGTCATCCATTGACAAGTACTCGCTGAGCCACTATGGTGTGCCCGGCACTGTTCTCAGGGCCGGATGCATCAGCGATCAAGACCAAGGTTGGCTGGTGGACCAGATGCTTGTTGCGAGAGAGCTCGAGAGCCAAGGATGACAGCAGGTGTGGGGAGGGATGAAGTTGCCATTAGGTGGGCTGGAGGAAGGGCAGGTTTGGAGGGAAGCTACTGAGTGTGCGACACCCTTTGGACATCCATGAGAGGTGTCCAGGAGGCAGTCTGATATGCAATTGTTCGGTTCAGGGAGAGGTTCTAACTGGAGCTTTATGATAAAGAAGGAGGCATAAAGGAACTAAAGGCAGTTGAGGAGGCTGGGGACAGATTAATCTGCCTCCCTGAGCCTCCAGGGCGGCCCTCGAATGGCCCCCCTCCGCCCTAATCCCATGTTTCCCTCCATCGTCCCTGCCCTGACCTCAGGGACCGTGGGTTCCGTGAGGCATGGTGAAACCGCCCACAGGGCCTGCCTCATTGGTCTCCTCGCCCCAAGTCCAGCCAGTCCAGCTCTAACATTTTGTTCATCCACTTACTCACTCAGTCATTTATTGCAGAAACACTTTATTGAGCTTCTCTCTTATGGTTCTCTCCAGAGGGCAGACTGACCCCCTTGGAGGTGCCTCGATATGTGAAGGGACATATTGTCACCATGACTGGGCAGAGGGCAGGGGTGCTCAGGGTCCTGCACAAAAGGAACTGTCCTCCTAGAATTCCAGGGACACCTGATTGAGAAAGTCATTCCGCAGCCACCTGTAGCTGGCTCAGGAGGGCCCAGCTACGAGCAGACACAGTGCTATCTGGCTGGGGGCACGGCAGGCAGTGCAGCGTGGTTTTGAGATAGTGAATGCTCAGATGAGGGAAGGACATTGGTGCCCGGGGGAGAGCCGGGAGGCTTCTTGGAGGAGGTGACTTTGGAGCTGTGCTTTAAAGGGTAAGTAGGATATACAGACACAGGATGGGCAGGAATTCTAGGCAGAGGGGTGTGGACAGGTTCAGACCATCCTGAGGGCAGCAGAGGGGATGGATAGGTGGGAAGAGGAGGTCATGGTGGGGATGTGGGACCTCCCTTCCCTTCTCCAGCCCTAGAAATTGCTCAGGATATTGGCGATGATTTCATACTTGGCTCTCTCGTACATGTCCCTGACCGCAGGCGGCAGCTTGGAGGTGTCAGCCCCCGCAGAGGCTGTCTCGGCGGACTCGGTGGAACGCTTCTCTCGGAACGTCTGTAGGAGTGATGCTGGGTGGTCACTCCTGTCAT
>NW_011889052.1:495351-507073 GCF_000151845.1 Pteropus vampyrus
TGGAGCCGATATTTACCTTATTTTATTTTGCTTCTCCACATTTTGTTAATATGCTATCACAAACGTTGTTTTTCTTATTTTATAAAAGCAGTTATCTCTAGGCAGATTACGGTCCTGCTTTGTTTTTTTTCTATCGAGCATTTTTTTTTTTAGAATGAGTTGCTAAAAAAAAAAAAACGATCGATAACAATTTATAGTAAGAAAAAGCAATAAGGAAAAAACCGATTTTTAAAAAGGCTTCCATAGTGAGACCCCACGTGGCCAGGTGAGGTGGGTGGAGGCAGATGCCCAGGCTGGGAGACTCACCCCGTCTGCCTTGAATGCGCATTCTCGGGGTTCTGTCCGCCTCCCTGCAATGCACACCGTCTCTTTAATCCTGAAGCTGAGCTTCGTCCTGGTGGTGGAGTTCTACGGAAGCGAGAGAAAACCCCTGATCGCCTACCTCCCTCTCGCAGATGAGGGAACAAAGGTGTGGAGAGGTCACAGTGACAGGCTGGAAGGGGTGGAACTGAGGTCTGCTCTTAAGTGGCCTCAGCAGAGATTTGGGGTGTGTGGGGATTTTGGAAACTAGCCGAAGGAAACCGCTTCGTAGCTGTCTGACCTGGAGGGGTCACTTCTCATCTTTGCCCCTCAATTTCCTCTTCTGTGACATAGGAACAAGCATACCAACTTACCAGGAGAGAGGAAATGGGGCGGGAAGGGGACACTGGAAGCCCCAGGAGAGGCTCTGGTGAGACCAGTCCCTCTCCTGTCTGTCCTTTGAAACAGTTCTGCATATTCCTTCAAGCCCAGGGCCTGAGTGCAGGCTGATTCCCAGAACCCCTATTTCATGCCTGGCTGAAGCCGCAGATTTGCCAGCTAGTCAGCTGTCAGGCCTGGGGTTACAACCTTTTCTTACCTGCTGGCGGGAAAAGCATTAGAACAATAATAACAGCTAATGTTAACCAAGTCCTTTGGGCCTGCGCCCGGCATTCCCTCCCAGATGCCACCCTCAGAGCTGTCACCCACTTCCCTGGCCAGGATCTGTGGACACTCACCGAATTTGCCGGTGGGATGGCTTCCACCAGGCCGAAGAGGGACTGTCCCCGTCGCCCCTGATTGAAGATCCACAAGGCCTCAGTGACAATCTCCTCATAGCTCAGACGGCGTTGGGCCACACAGGCCGTTGCTGCCAAGCCTACCACCAGCATGAGTGCCATCCAGGCCCGTGCCATTGTCCTTTCTCTGATCCACTGCCACTTGCAGTCCCTTTTAAATGCTACTCTGGCTGCCTTGCCCAAGGGCTTCTGGCGACATGCATGGCTGGTGCCTTCCTGAAAGTGGCCTCTCCTTTCCTGGCCAGACACCTAGTGTTGACCAACATTCCGAAATATCATTGGTTAAGAGGCGAGGAGGTTTGGGCAACAGGCCAGGGCCTCGGAGTGAGGCAGGAGGCCTGTGTGATATTGGGCAAGTTCCTTCGCTCTGGTCCTCAGCATCCCACCTGTGCCATGAGGAGGCCGCCTCCAGCTCTGACAGGCCAGGACTCTGTGCTGTCTCTGCCTGGCTCTTCTGGCTTGAGCCCCAAACAACTGCCCACAATGTAAATTCTGTAAATGGCAGTTCCTTAGCCAAGTGCACAAAGAGTTAGTCCAATCTGAGGCCGTGCTCGGGTTGACATTCACAGTGTCCCATACATTTAAAAAAATTGGTTGTCACCCTTTAAAAATCTGGATGCCTGACTTCAAAAACATCATAAGATCTGACAATTCATGGGTCACAGTCCCTCGTGGCTGTGATGGCAGCAGCCTCTCCAGGAGAGCCTCACTATACCCCCTCCCCCTGGCTGGTCCCTGCAGGCAAGGCTGGGATGCTGTCCAGGACGGGATGGGGTGAGGATTCCCAGTTGTGGAAAAGGCAGCCCCGGCAGCAGCTTAGAGGGGGACCATCCTTCTCTCAAGGGCTCCCATTTCCTCATTACTGGGATCTGCCTGTTCACTTTCCAGCCCACCCTTCGCTGTGGGGCTCCTGTTCTCCTAAAGGAGACTCAGAAACTGGGCAAACGGAAGAGAGCAACTAAGGGCGTTCCCACCGAAGCCCACCGGTGGGGAAACCAAGGCCCAGAGCAGCTCATGGCACTTCCTCCGAAAGCTAAGGGTAGAGCTGGGAAGGTCAGAGCCACAAGTAGAGAGAGGAGGCAGAGGACAAAGCAGTCCTCCTTAGGTCCAACAGGTCTTCAAAGCCCAAGTCTCATCTTAAAATCCGCACAGGCATGATGTTTAATGGTGAAAAACCAAAAACGACCTAAATATATTTCAAGAGGCTGTCGTTTAGAGAAATCATGGCGTGTCCACCCATGGAATACTGCTACTGCTTTCTGGAGCACACATCCATTTATGGGTGGTTGATTATGTTCATCATAGGTTCTTAGCCAAAGAATGAGGGTTCTATTGCAGCTGGTTTTGTGTCCATCACACGGAATGTGGATAAGGAAAGATGGTGGGTGTACACCGTGCAATTCTAGGCAGCAGTTAAGCAATGGTTCTCAACTGGGGTGATTTTATAAAATTCACTTTTTTTTTTTTTAACGCCTTCAGCATCTGGTCTTCCTAGGTGGTCTCCCATCCAAGTACTAACCGGGCCTGACCCTGCCTAGCTTCTGAGATCAGGCACGTTCAGGGTGGCATGGCCGTAGACAAAATTCACTTTTTTAAAGTGTACAAATCAGAACGTTTTTATCATCCTAAAAAGACATCTTGTGTCCATTAGCGGTCACTCGTCATTTTCCCCTCCTCTTTGCCCCTGGCAACTACTAATCTACTTTCTGTCTTTCTGGATTTGCTTATTCTGGATATTTTATATTTTATATGAATGGAATCATGTACTATGTGTCACTTTGTGTCTGGCTTCATTCACTTAGCATGTTTTCAAAGTTCATCAATGTTGTGGCATGAATCAGTACTCCATTCCTTTCATGGCTGAATAACATTCCACTGTATGGATAGACCACATTTTGTTTATCCATTCACCAGCTGATAGACAAAAATGAGTTTTTTTTGCTATTAGGAAAAGTGTCACTATGAATAACAATATACAAGTTTTTGTGTAAACATATGTTTTCGGTTATCTTGGATATATAGATGATTGATTGTTAGATGAAAAATAGGTAATGATGATGATAGATACATAGATGATCGATGATAGAAAGATGATGATGATTGATAGATAATAATGATGATAGATAGATAGATAGATAGATAGATAGATAGATAGATAGATAGATAATACACATATAGATATAGATATATATACCTAGAAATGGAATTTCTGGGTCATATGGTAACTATGTTTAAGTTTTTGAGGACTTGCCAAACTATTTTGGAAAAAGCCTGTAACATTTTCACCAGTGATCTGTGAGGGTTCCAACACTCCCACATCTTTGCCATCATTTGCTATGTCTCTCTTCTTTATTATAGCCATTCTAGTGGGTGTGAAGTGCTAGTCCATTGTGGTTTTGATTTGCATTTCCCTATGGAGTATCTTTTCATGAGCTTGTTATCTATTTGGATATTTTCTTTGGAGAAATGTCTATTCAGGTCCTTCGTGCATTTTTAAATTGGGTTATTTGTCCTTGTATTGTTGAGTTGTCTACAGTAAAATATTTCAAATATCCATTGGGGGAAAAACTTCCACTAAAATCAGGACTTTAAATGCTATAGAATGTTTCTTTGGGGATTTTGCCAATACCCATTACCTGGCTCCCCATCAGTTTGAGAAGCTCAGATTGTCCCTAGCTTTGGCAGACGAGGAAAATGAAGCCTGGAAAAGTTAGGAAACGTGTCCTAAATTATGCAGCTGAATCCTATGTAGAACAGTGAGAAACTAGGGAGCTTTACCTGGAGGAGAACTGTGACAAGGGGACCTCGATTCCCTACTCTGACTCCAAAAAGCTGCCAGACACAAGAGAACCACCTTGTTCTTGGGGCCTCAGCAGATGAAGCCAGGACCTAAGATAGGACTCCTGGGGGAGACACGTCAACAAGAAAGGCCTCCTGACAATGGCTGGAGGTGGCCTAGGAGACACTGAACTGAGTCCGGACAACCACTTGGCAGGGAAATTGTAGGAGACCAAACTGCAGGGGCCATCTGATGCCTGGCCTCTACGGCATTCATTTCCCCTTCCCGCTCTGCCTCCCAATCAGGCCTCAATTTCCCTTTGAGGATCTGGGGAAGGGACATTCGACTCAAGTCAGCTGGAGCCTTCGGTTTCCTCACCACCACCGGTGATTGTCCAGGGTGCATATGTGATTAAGCCAGTCCACTTAGCACACATCTCAGAACTTTTGGTGGGAATGCCAGGCACTCTCTCTTTTCCTGGAAATAAACAAGGAAGCGTGGCTAGATATGACAGAGAAGACATCTTGGGATGCGAGGCAGGCCCCTTAGATCAGCACCACGGGAGGCAGAGTGGAGAGCGTGATCCTTATGACATCACTGAGCTGCCGGGTCTCACCTTGCCTGCAAGTGGAGGTTACTGTGTAAGCTAGTTTGAGTGGACTTTTCTGTTACCTGCAACGTAATGTTGCAGCCGATGTAGGAATTCTGGTATCCATTAGAGAGAGGTGAGGACAGACCATGTAGCCTTTATGATTCCATCAAACCGTAAGACTCTATGACACGTCTGAAGGTTTGAGGTTGGAAAGGAATAGTCAGGCCTGGGATCTCAGGTAGGGGGCTCTCAAGTCAAAGAAAGCGAAGTGAGGTTTTTTTGACAGGTAGACTTTACAGAGTACGAGTTCAAACGGTCAAGCTCTGCTATAGCTACATAAAAATCCTTTAATAGTTTGCGCTTGATCATTGACCCAGAGCAGCTCTGGGGTACAGCCATGTGAGCCCCACCTCAGTTTCACCATAAACTTGGGTTCAAATCCCACTTGCGCCACTTCCCCGCTGGTTTTTAGTCAATCTCTCTGGGATGCTGTGTCCTCACGTAAAGCAGAGATAACAACTCTTACCTTGTGAGGGTGGGGAGAGGGTCAAAGCCAAGGCAGGTGGAGGACCTGGGCCAGCACTGACGCAGAGGAAGCCTCAGGCCTGGTGCCTTTTAGAGCAGTGATGGCTCAGGATATACAGCTGAGACTGTTAGCAAATGTGGAGCTCGCACCCCTCTAGGTTCTGACCAGGGGACTCCCCTGAACCTTATGTTGCAGGTGAGGAAACTCAGGCCTTAGAAGGTTAAGAACTGGGCCCAGGCACAGAGACAGTAAGTGGACGTGCTGGGAGGTGCTGGGATCCCAACCTGGGGTAGTGGCATCCACCATGCTGCTCTGCCTTCTGCTCTCAGCCTGCGGGAGCTCAGCCTCAGAGGACAGGGGCAGGATCCCAGGAGTCCGACGGGGACTTTCTTCAGCACTCACACAGCATGTGACTAGACCCTGGGGCCTGCGGTTGGGGCAGGGGGGTGGGTGAGGCTCTGGAGGGCACCCAGAGGATGCAGGGAGCAAGAAGTGACATCCACTCGCAGGAGGCAAGAGAGCCCATTCAGCTAAGTGGTTCTGCTCCATAGTGGTTTACCCAGCCAGCGCCACAGGCAGCTGCAACTTACGGCTCCTTCTGAATGTCCCTGTGGCTTCCACACTTCTCTGAGAAGATGGTTGAAGCAGAAAATTTTTATAAGAGCCAGGGAATTATGAAGAAGAAGCCCGGTGGGCCCTTCGGCAAGCCTCTGCCTTTCTGAGGCCTCAGCTTACCCCTTGCTGTAAGGGGGTGGTCACGAGGGGGCACAGTACTCCAGGAACACTTAGCCCTTGCCCAAGTGGCCTATGCAAGTCAAGTAGAGTGGTGAAAGACTGTGGCCCCACTGGTCCGATGGGGACACACACCTGATGTTACAGAACCAGTAATGTGGACACAAGTTGCCACACTACCCACAGACAGAGATTTTGGCTAGGAAGGCCCTGGCATCCCAGCATTCCGCAGGTGACCTCAGCCCTGACCCAGCGGGTTTGGTACCTACCTCCCAAGGGGCTACCCTATCTCCAGGCTCTCACTGTAAAGGCCAGGATGTCTCAAAGTTCTGCCACGTTTGGCTATGCCAATGCTCACTGCCTGGCACCGGGCAATTCAGGAGGCCCCATCTAGCCTGGACGCCCTCCCTTTCAGCGGCCTGAACCAGGCAGTTTGTCCTAAGGGGTGGTGGAGGGAGGGCGTGCGCTAAATCCTCTGTTGTTCCCTTTCCATTCACAGACACTTGCCCAAGAATTAAACTTGGTCCTGAGCAAAAACAAACAAACAAATAAACAAAAAACAAAAAAACGTGATTGCACATCTGCTGGGCCGTTGGCACAGCACTATGGCCTTGGCGCCACCTGCTGGCTGAGTGGCCTTCGGGAGCTAGGGAGGGGTTCTACTTTCATGTACAGGCCCAGAGGCCCCTGGCTTTCTTGCATATTTGCACACCTGTTGTGCTCAAGCCTCTCCTAGGGAGAAAGTACCCAGTGCTGCCAGGGTTGCTGGAGAGCCTGGGACACCCCGGAGGGAGGAGGGATGCTGAGTCACTGGGCAGATTCTTCTTTGCTCCTCCCGTGGGAACCTCTTTCTGGGACAAATGTTGGGGCAGCTAACTCAGAATCCCCTCCCGAAGCTCCAGGAGCCTGGATGGTGGCTGGGAGAAAAGAGATACATTGGGGATCCTTCTGCTCCGGCTTCCAGTCCACCCGGTGAGACCAGGAGAGCTTCCTCCCCTCTTCTCCCTTATCCTTTTCCTCCTCTCCCCTCCCCTCTTCCCATTTCTCTCTTTCCCTCACCCCTTCCCTGCCGTGCAGACCTCCGACCCTCCCTCAGAGCCCACATCGTGTTTCGGGCAGCTTCTTTTCCACTCCATGCCTCAATTTCCCCAACCGTAATGCAATGATTCTGAATTCTCATCCAAGGAAGGTGGCACGGGGAGGGTTCCGTGGTTCCTGTTCAGGTGGCTATGACCATTCTTTCTGGACAGACCTCCTGGCACTTGTGGGCAGCAGTCTTTCCAGGGTATACAGACACCCAGAATTGCTGGGGCACCGGGGACATGTAGTATCAACCCAATTAGATACTGCCCAACGTTTCCCAAAGTGGCGGCAGCAGTTTACAGCCCCATCCGCAGTGGATGTGCGCTCATCTGCTCCACATCTTCAGCAGCGCTTACCTTTGACTGATGTATACTCGTCGCTTCCTGACGAGGCTGGACATCTCACTGTATGTTTCGGGCTGTTCCCGTAAGTTCCATGTGAGATGTGTGCCCATTTTTCTGTTGGGTTGTCTTTCTTGAGAACTCATGAAAGTCCTTTACGTACTCTAGATGGCGATCCTTTGTTGGTTATGCGTCACAAATACCTTCTCCCCGTTTGGTCTTGTCTTTCCACTTTCTTTATGGTGTCCTGTTTTACTTTTAACTTTTTATTTTGACATAATTTCAGACGTACGCAGAAAAGTGGCAAAGTAGTATAAAGAATCCCTTCCTATCCTTTACCCGAATTCTCCAAATGTTAACAGTTCACCACATTTGCATCTTCTCTCTATATATGTGTGTGTGTGTGTGTGTGTGTGTGTGCATGCGCGCGTGCGCATGCGTGCGTGTGCACGTGTACGCGTAAAATGATATTACATATAATACACACACTTATCATCCCCTCCCGCCTCGCCCCTACCCATGGGCTCTCTGAGCCCATCTCTTGCTGTTCTCTGCACTCACTCACTTGGCCTCAGCCCCCCTGGCCTCCTTGCTGGTCTTAGGCATGCCAAGTAGCCTTGGCTCTAGGCCTTCGTTTTTGTTATTCTCTCTTTCTAGAATATTCTTCCTCTCACTACGACCCTGGTTTGCTCCTTCACATCTCTGCTCAAATAGTATCTTCTCAGTAAAGCCTTCCGTGGCCACCTGATACAAAAGATATAAAATTGCAAATGTCCCCCTCCTCATATTCCTACCCTCCTTCTTCTTACCATAGCTGTTATTGCCATTCAATATACCATATAGTCTTTATTGTGGAAAGGTCTCTCTCTCCTCACTAATCATGACCTCATGAGGGCAGAGATCTTTGCCTGTTTGATTTAACAGCTCCTAGAACGGTGCACAGGGCACAGTGAGTGCTGAATAAATAAAAATGTCAAATAAATAAACTGGGAGGGAGAAGACCCAGGCCCAGTCTGGACTCTTCCATTTACGTGCTGGGAGACTTGAGTGGTCCACGCCCCCGCCCAGACCTGAGTTTCCTCATCAGTAAAATGGGGCAGGATGTCTGCGTGTCGCTGAGGCTCTTCCGGCTCTGCTGAGTGTGATAGGTGTTTGTCTGGAGAAAGAAGTGAGCTGACCTGGCTGGATGGGGTTTTTGCTGCCTCTTTGTGATGGGGACCACTCTTCCCAGTACTGTCGTGTCTATGCTTCTCCAAACCCCCAACTCTGCCGTCTCTTTGAGGAAAAAATGTGCACTAGGAAGGCACCCCTGACCTCAGAGATATCCCTTCTGCTGACTCACCTCCATGGCCCACCAAACCCTGATGCCATAGTATTCGAGGTCCCCTCACAGGGCCTCTTGGTCTTTGATGCCTCACACCAATTGCCCTTCATGTCACTGCGACCCTGTGTTATGGACTGAATTGTGTCTCCACCCCCTGCAATTCACATGAAGAAGTCCTGACTCTCAGTACCTCAGAATGTGACTGAATTTGAAGACAGAACATGAGGTCATAATGGTGAGCCCTAATCCAATATGACTGGTGTCCTTACAAGACATTAGGACACAGACATGCACAGAGGGAAAGCCATGTGAAGACACAGGTAGAAGACATCCATTTACAAATTAAGGAGTGAGGCCTCAAGAAACCAACCTGCTGACACCTCGCTCTCAGATTGCGACCTTCAGAATAGAGAGGAAATTATTTCTCTTGTTTAATCCCCACAGCCTGTGATACTTTGTTATGGCAGCCCCAGTGAATGAACATGCCATGACACTCACGGGGGATGTCTGCTGTCATAGTTCAAACTCAGAAGCACCCTGTGGGGCCAAGGTGGTCCCATTCTACAGAGGAGGAGAGTGAGGTTAGGGGAGGGAAAGACATTTGCTCTAGGAAGCTCATGAGAGAGGGACCCACCTGCCTGGCGCCTCTGAATCCTGGAGCCCAGCCAGAACTCCCCTTTGCACCTGCAGTTCCACGCACCTGGAATGCCTGCCTCCACAGGTTCTCCCTGTCTCGCAAGGCCCAACGGAGGGCTTCCTATTCCTCCCGTCTCTTCTTTCCTGGCTGTTCCAGCCCATACTGACCTGCAACTGCTTAATCCTGACCGCTTGCTGGTCTCCTGCTTGAGGCCTGGGCTGCCTGTGTCCTGTGGCCAAAGTGCTTCCTGTGGCTGCCTGCTTCCCTGATCCCACATCCCACATCTTGCTTTTCCTTGCTCAGCATTGCTATGTTATAGTCTCTCAACCTCTAGCCTGCTTTGGTTCTAGCTGCTACTGCTAGGTCTAGTGACTCCCCTGTGGCTGACCACTACCTCACCATCAGAGAACCCCAGGATGGGCTGCTCCTTGCTCCTGCATTGCATTTACTGTAAATTGTGTTGGGCCAACTTTCTCTCCTCCCTCACGGTTGGGATTTTTCAAGGCACAGACCTTATTCTCGATTCCTCCACCTCTGACCAGATAACCCCAAGACAGTCCGCCAGAAACAAGCTCTTTTAACATGCTAGTAAAATTGTCTCTTTTCTTAAAAAAAAAAAAAAAAAAGTTATCTGCAAGATGTCACATTTTCTTTAAAATATTTTTATTGTGGTAAAATATACCTAACATTTTAACATGTGGTAAAATATACCTAACATAAAGTTTACCATTTTAATCATTTTTTAAAGTGCACAGTTCAATGGCATTAAGTATCGTTATGCAACGATTACCACCATCTATCTCTAGAGCTTCTTCATCATCCCAAACTGAAATTCTAGCCATTAAACAATCACTGCTCATTACCACTGCCCCCAGCCCCTGGCTATACTAGGTACCTTATATAAGTGAAATCATACAATATTTGTCCTTTTGTGACTGGGTTATTTCACTCAGCATAGTGTCTTCAACATCATTTACGTTGGAGCATGTGTCAGGATTTCCTTCCTTTTTAAGGCTGAAAGATAGTCCATTGTATGTCTGTCTATACCATGTTATGTTTATCCGGCCATCCAATTATAGACATTTGGTTTGTTTCCACTTTCTGGGTACTTTGAATAATCCTGCTACAATCACATTGTATTTGCATTTTCCTTTGCTCTGACTCCAACTGGCATAAAGGTAGGCCTTTGACTGAGTCTTGAAAGGTTTGGGGTGTCTCTGTTAAGGGGGCCTGGGCCCTACATTGTAGGTGAAGCCGCTCTTCTGAGCCCAGATCCCACATTCTGTGGTCTCTTCCACGTCTTCTCCTGAATGACTCAAAGGCATCTATATACAGCTTAACATAGACCTGAACCTTTGCTCGTCCCCTCCAAACTCTGTTCCTTCCCTTTTCCCGTGTCAGTAAACAGCCCTGCAGCTACCCAGCTATACCAGCTGGAAACCTGGAAATCATCTTTGACGTTGTCATTCATTCACCCCAAGTTCTGACACTTATTTTCTCCAAAACATTTCTAAAATCTAATCACTTTTCACCTCCCTCTGCTCCAATGCAACATCAAGTCTCCTGGAAGACTACAAAAGGGTCCTCGCTGGTTTTCCTGCTTCTGCTTTTGCCCTCACTATCTCCAAACCATCCTCCATCTTATTTCTAAAGATGGGTAACAGGATTTAAAAATTCCTGTTCAACTGGTCATCGCTCGGGGGGCGACAAGTGTTGTCTGTTGCTTGGTTCCCTTTCATTCAGTCTGAGTGTCCTAGATACCCTCGAGGCCATACATATTCACCCCGACCTCATCTACCCACATGGGCCTCCTTTTTTTTTGATTTGCACCCCATCTGGTTGCTCTTTCCCCATCATCACAAGTGGACACCTCTGTCTCGTAGGCAGTACTGGGCCTTCCAGGCTGGACCACGTGTGCGTCTCCATTACTCCTGTGTTCAAAAGCTCAGACACTTGGGACAAAACCCCTTGCTCTTCTCTTCTCAGGCCCTCCTTGCCAGGCAGCTCCTCTCTTACGGCTGTTTACTTTTTCCTCTTTTTTTTTTAAGGCAAGGCCCTTATAATGCCCTCTACTTACTTCAACAGCTGTTCTCCTAGCCTCTCCTCACGTCCCACACACCTAAGAGCTTGAGTAAAGCGACTTAGGGCTCAGTTTCCAAGTCACCTGTTCTGGGCGACCCGTCTACCTCGTTATCTTTACCATAGCACCTTCCCCCGTCCTCCATGGCCCTCGATACTACTTGGAACTACAAGTTCATGGGGGCGTTCATCCAATGCCCGTCCCTTGAGAGAAGAGCGCCGCAGCCAAACCCGAAGCCAGGGCCGGAAAAGATGCATTTGGATTGGAGCAGGAACCAGCGGGCGCCGCGCCTCGCAGCTCAGCGGAGGAAGACTACTACTCCCAGAAACCCTTTCGCCTGGGGCTGGAGATTCGCCCTCCACGCTCGCCCCGCGGAGGAAACAAAACTGCGCATGTGCAAAAGCCTGCGCAGGCGGGGACTGCATCTCCCAGCAGGCATGCGCCTTCGTCCCCGCGTGACCAGGGCCATCCGGCGCGGAGGGGCGGGGCGCGGCGCGCGGCTGAGGCAGCAGCTGGAGCAGCTAGGGGAGC
>NW_011889052.1:507838-511069 GCF_000151845.1 Pteropus vampyrus
TTTTTTTTTTTTTTTTTAAGGCAGGCCCTTATGATGCCCTCTACTTACTTCAACAGCTGTTCTCCTAGCCTCTCCTTACGTCCCACACACCTAAGAGCTTGAGTAAAGCGACTTAGGGCTCAGTTTCCAAGTCACCTGTTCTGGGCGACCCGTCTACCTCGTTATCTCTACCATAGCACCTTCCCCCGTCCTCCATGGCCCTCGACACTACTTGGAACTACAAGTTCATGGGGGCGTTCTCCAATGCCCGTCCCTTGAGAGAAGAGCGCCGCAGCCAAACCCAAAGCCAGGCCCGGAAAAGATGCATTTGGATTGGAGCAGGAACCAGCGGGCGCCGCGCCTCGCAGCTCAGCGGAGGAAGACTACTGCTCCCAGAAACCCTTTCGCCTGGGGCTGGAGATTCGCTCTCCACGCTCGCCCCGCGGAGGAAACAAAACTGCGCATGTGCAAAAGCCTGCGCAGGCGGGGACTGCATCTCCCAGCAGGCATGCGCCTTCGTCCCCGCGTGACCAGGGCCATCCGGCGCGGAGGGGCGGGGCGCGGCGCGCGGCTGAGGCAGCAGCTGGAGCAGCTAGGGGAGCGGCCGAGTGGCCGCGGGCGCCTGCCACCATGGAGGCCGTGCCCCGCATGCCCATGATCTGGTTGGACCTGAAGGAGGCCGGTGACTTCCACTTCCAGCCAGCCGTGAAGAAGGTGAGAGCGCTTTCCCCCACCCCCACTTCTTCCGCGTATCTCCGTCGTCTGCCAGCGCGTGACGCCCCCTGCGCGTCCATCATCTCCCGAGGCCCTGTCGCAGGGCTGGGTGAGGCCAGGAGGAGCCTCCGCCGGCTTTCCTCAACCTTGCCCATCCCACCCCCACCCCCAGCCTCACAGACCATCCTCGCCCACCCGGGGCTAGTACCGCAGTCTCGTCGAAAGCCGCTCCCCGACTAATGTCCCGGGTCATCCACCGTTCCCACCGTGGCACCACACTTCCTCGGTGTGACGCTCTGGACCTACTTCTGCTCCGCCCCTCCTCACTTCAGAACCGCCCCTCGGGGAGCGGTGGGCGGCCCTGACGGTCTGGGTTGAACGGCTCTGCCCGGCTCGGTGGGCGGTCAGTCCACGACTGGATAGGGACCGACGCCGAGATGGCTCAGGATATGTGTTTTAGGACGGGAGCCCCGGCGACTAAGAGGAATGCCTCACCTCTGCGATCGGGGTCTTTCAAACCCTTGGTGCCCTTCCGTCTGGTCTCCCCAGAAGAAGACTCCTATTCGGGAGGCCTTTGGACCAAAATACAGAGTTCCATGTCATTTTGGGGAGGTTTACTGCTTTTCATAACTGCACGGAGGGGCTAAACAGTGTTGTAGCTCCCGGACAGTCCTTAGCAAATCATTGGGTTGAATCTTCAGTTGGACGGAGAAGGCAGGCAGGTTTGACGTTGACGAAGGCAAAGGGACCTCCGTGGTGAGATCAGGTGCGGCTGGTAGGAAGAGGGGCCAGGTGTGTTGATTGGGCATCACGTGCCCTCGGAGACGTCTTCCTTGGGAATGGCAGCCACGTGGTCGCATTGAGGGTCCGCAGGAGTGAAAAGGAACAACCAGGAGGCTGTTGCAGGTTGGCATCCTTGTAACTGCAAAATATTTAGCACAGAAGCTGCCAAAGTAAGTGCCAGATAATCTGAGAGGTGCACCACTCAGCAGGGTGCTTGAGAAAAGAAATGGGAAGAAGAAGATGGGTTTGGAAGTCGTTTCCTAAGAAGCTATTTCTCTTGATACCGCCACTGCCATAGTTCAGACACTAATTTGTGTTCCGTCGAGTCCATCATTTAACCTCTATGGACCTCTTTTTCCTCATTTATAGAACCAGGAAGTTAGATTAATTGATCTAAAATTACAAAATTTTGTCACGTCTTTCCCATACTTTGGTCTCTTCTCCATCTGCTCTTTCATACAAGTACAATTAGATGAATTTCTCTAGGGCTTAACAAAACTTTTTTTTTCAACCCTAAGCTGTTCTCCCTGACCTACCCCAGTTCTTTCAGCATTTTTTGAGGGCCCAGTATGTGCTTAATCTTTGTGTTTCTGAAACAAGTATCTCAGATTCGGTTCACAGCCAGCCACTTGCTGTTCCATGGACATTCTCTGCCTTTGGCTGTGGAATTCCTCCCACCCAGCTCTTATCTTGGCCAGTAGGCTGGGATTGGTCCCTTCTGTAATCTCTACATAATGGTTTTGTCCATCTTTCAAGGTCCAGTTTAAGCTCTGTCTTTTCCTCAAGCCTTCTTTAATGCTTTCATCTGCATCCATCTTTCCTTTCTTTGAATCCCTAATTCTTGGGTTATCCTTTCCCTGGTGACAGTTATGTGTGCTGTGTTTTCACCCCCTGTTCAATCGTTAAGGGACCTGAAAGGCATTTATCTCCATGTTCCTCACAGCCTAGCAGGGCCCTCTCTACATAGTTGGCACTCAGGAAAATGTTTCTCAAATGACTGACAATTGGGAGGGAATTCAGAGATGGTGACCATGACTTTCTGGAAATCCGGTGGATAAAATGTGAGCTCAGAAGCTCCTAGGAGATGGTTTTGTTTGAATTTAGCCTTTGAGGTGTTACGTGAGCAATGACTTCCCTGGGAGAACCTGAGAGTTGCTTGTGAGTTATTTAGCCTGAGATAGTAGTATCAGCTGCTACAGAAACAATTTCCTAGCTATCAGCTTTTTCTTAGTTTTCTCTTTTTGGAGGATTGGGAAAGATACCACCCTTTATTTGCTAGGTTAAGATTGTGGTGTGTATTTGCATGAACCAAAAAGGAATAGCAGTCTAGGAGGGCTGGACTGAGAATGGCTAACTCCCTCAGGGTACTCTGGAACTCTGTTCCTGCAGAGACCTCAGAAGCAACCTGGAACTCTTCCTGACCTGGGCTTCTCTCCCCATCCCTAGAGCCCCACTCTCCCTTCTGCCACTGGTACCCTTGTCTTTTTATACCCTTGCTCTCAGCTGCGGGAACATTCACCAGTGATTTGGAGTTGAGTGGTAGAATTTACTTTAGGGTAGTAGGGTAAAAAATTGTTTCTGTTAAGGTCAACCTATCGAACACTATGCTGAACCCCGATGATACAGATGAATCATAGACAGCCCTTTTTTTCATGGATGACATCAGTGGAAGAGAAGTGTGTGCAGTATACAGAAGTACCAGACTAAGGAGGGGCTGTCAGGGAGAGCTTGCCAAGGAGGCGGGTTTTGAAGGAT
>NW_011889052.1:511119-516572 GCF_000151845.1 Pteropus vampyrus
GTGCACCACTCAGCAGGGTGCTTGAGAAAAGAAATGGGAAGAAGAAGATGGGTTTGGAAGTCGTTTCCTAAGAAGCTATTTCTCTTGATACCGCCACTGCCATAGTTCAGACACTAATTTGTGTTCCGTCGAGTCCATCATTTAACCTCTATGGACCTCTTTTTCCTCATTTATAGAACCAGGAAGTTAGATTAATTGATCTAAAATTACAAAATTTTGTCACGTCTTTCCCATACTTTGGTCTCTTCTCCATCTGCTCTTTCATACAAGTACAATTAGATGAATTTCTCTAGGGCTTAACAAAACTTTTTTTTTCAACCCTAAGCTGTTCTCCCTGACCTACCCCAGTTCTTTCAGCATTTTTTGAGGGCCCAGTATGTGCTTAATCTTTGTGTTTCTGAAACAAGTATCTCAGATTCGGTTCACAGCCAGCCACTTGCTGTTCCATGGACATTCTCTGCCTTTGGCTGTGGAATTCCTCCCACCCAGCTCTTATCTTGGCCAGTAGGCTGGGATTGGTCCCTTCTGTAATCTCTACATAATGGTTTTGTCCATCTTTCAAGGTCCAGTTTAAGCTCTGTCTTTTCCTCAAGCCTTCTTTAATGCTTTCATCTGCATCCATCTTTCCTTTCTTTGAATCCCTAATTCTTGGGTTATCCTTTCCCTGGTGACAGTTATGTGTGCTGTGTTTTCACCCCCTGTTCAATCGTTAAGGGACCTGAAAGGCATTTATCTCCATGTTCCTCACAGCCTAGCAGGGCCCTCTCTACATAGTTGGCACTCAGGAAAATGTTTCTCAAATGACTGACAATTGGGAGGGAATTCAGAGATGGTGACCATGACTTTCTGGAAATCCGGTGGATAAAATGTGAGCTCAGAAGCTCCTAGGAGATGGTTTTGTTTGAATTTAGCCTTTGAGGTGTTACGTGAGCAATGACTTCCCTGGGAGAACCTGAGAGTTGCTTGTGAGTTATTTAGCCTGAGATAGTAGTATCAGCTGCTACAGAAACAATTTCCTAGCTATCAGCTTTTTCTTAGTTTTCTCTTTTTGGAGGATTGGGAAAGATACCACCCTTTATTTGCTAGGTTAAGATTGTGGTGTGTATTTGCATGAACCAAAAAGGAATAGCAGTCTAGGAGGGCTGGACTGAGAATGGCTAACTCCCTCAGGGTACTCTGGAACTCTGTTCCTGCAGAGACCTCAGAAGCAACCTGGAACTCTTCCTGACCTGGGCTCCTCTCCCCAACCCTAGAGCCCCACTCTCCCTTCTGCCACTGGTACCCTTGTCTTTTTATACCCTTGCTCTGAGCTGCGGGAACATTCACCAGTGATTTGGAGTTGAGTGGTAGAATTTACTTTAGGATAGTAGGGTAAAAAATTGTTTCTGTTAAGGTCAACCTATCGAACACTATGCTGAACCCCGATGATACAGATGAATCATAGACAGCCCTTTTTTTCATGGATGACATCAGTGGAAGAGAAGTGTGTGCAGTATACAGAAGTACCAGACTAAGGAGGGGCTGTCAGGGAGAGCTTGCCAAGGAGGCGGGTTTTGAAGGATTAATAGCTTTCCAGATAGATAAAAGGTTCTTTTTTATGTGAGGGCTGGGCCTTTGAAAAAAACTTTCATAATAGTTAGTATTGATTTTCATTCTTGATGGATGTGCCCTCAATTATGAAATAATATGAGATAAGTACCGGGAGAACAGCAAGCTGGTTTTGAACTGCAGTGCCAAGCTTTAGGTTGGGAGACCTGGACCCAAATAATGTTTTAGTGGGGGAATGCTGCTGGCCCTGCACCTTCTTAACTGCTTTGGAGCCCAAGTGCTGACTCACTGGAAACTGATGAGAGGTGACTCTTGTGCTCTTCATCAGCGAGTGATTTGGCCACAAGTGTTAGTGTTTGAAGTTCTTTACTCTTCTGGTCTCAAACACCTGCCCTTAATCAACTGCACTTAAGCTCAAGTCAGGCTCGCTTGGATTGAGGTGTTACGTCCATCTGTAAGCCATTGAATAGTTTTTGAGTGACTATTATGTGCTAGCCCTGGGAATTCAGGACCCTATGTGATGACAAAAATTCCTGTCTTCACAGAGCTTACCTTCTAGTGATCCACATAGTAACCCACCCTCAAGGTCCGATTACCATGTGTTAATCACCCTGCCAACCAGGTGTCTTCTTGGCCTCTCCCCTCCTCCCACTCTGGCTGCACTGATCTCTGTAAATCTCCACTTTCCCACCAGGTTCCTTCGGAGGAACTACCTGCTGTTCACGGTCGGCCACCACTTCACATCAGCCCGCTCTGACTTCACTTCCCCAGGCCTCTTACAGGCACGTTCACATCTGGTCATTGTCCTTATTTCAGTCCTTACTGGAATTCCTTTCCTTCTGTGTATCACCCAGGTTGAACCGTACCTCCTCCGCAGGGTTCCTTTAAGTGCCTGGCAGTGGTACACCCTCCACATTCACACAGGTCTTCCTGCTCCTGTCACTCAGCTGACCTGCACCAGAGTGCTCACTTTTGTTGTCTCTTCTTACTGTTATTCACATGTACATAGAGCCTGGTTTCAGGTTTGTGAATCCACCCTCCCCCACCCCTTCCAGATTTCCCATGGGACAGCCGAGTCTTGAAAAACTTGCTCCACACACAGAAAGGGAGATAAGCAGAGGCCTAAGAGGGCGCTGGCCCTCAGCAGTGCCGGCTACCTGTGATGGTGATTTGTCTTCCCTCTCATCAGAGATTTGGAGTCACCAAGCAGTCTGCCTGAGCCCGCCTGCCCACTTGCGTTTTATGGCGGAATGGCTCCAGGCACAGATGGCCTGGATTGTCCAGGTCATTCTTCTGTGACTTCAATCTCATACATCAAAGACCTGTATCCATTTCACAACAGATTCTTTCCTTTACTCAGGAAGCAATAAATGCTTCTGTGTAGAGAGTGCCTGACTAGTGTTGGTGGAATGACCTAGTCTAGTTCTAGCACCCTCCAGGAGCTGTAACTTGAGTCGTCTTCACTGGTGTTATGGGGCCATTCAGAAGAGATGTGGGAGAGAGGCCTTGAGTGCTAGATGGAGAAGACTGGGTGAGGATGAAGGTCTGTTCCCATTCCCGGTGGTCTTGGCCTGTCATTTGGTCTTAGGCTCACTGACACTATGGGGCTGAAGATTTCCCATGGCAATAATACTTCTTTCTCTGAAAAAAATTAATCTCATTTGAAATCCAGTACCAGAGCATATATTGTATTAACAATACTATATGTGGAACTCAATTTTGTGTGTGTTTCTGTGGAACAGCCCAAGGAATACCCTGTAAGTAGAGGAAAAACCATGTATATAGTGAACAAAGAAGTGACATTTCAGCTGTGTCTTAGTAGAGAAGGCAGGAGAGCAAGTGGACAGGCTTTGAGCCTGAGAGCAGTAATTTCAAAATTCTTTTGGCTGGGTGTCCCGGGGAGGTGCCAGAGGACAATTATCCGAGGCTGTTGGGAGCAGGTCGCGAAGAGCCTTGAACTCTGTGCTGAGATTAGATTTGGTCCTCGAGGCTTTGACTGTTGCACATTCTTTTCAGGTTACAATTTTTCTCTTTAGATTACAGCTTGTTTCCCATAATATCCCTATCTTAAGAAAAACACGTTTTGGTTATTTTTTTCCCCAGGGTGTGTGCGTTTCAGAAGGGTTTAAAGTTAGGGGAGACATTGGAGTTGTGTTAGAAAGACAGTTCTGGCCACTAAGTAAGGGATGGATTTGAAGCGGGTGGGGAGGTTGCCCAGGCCAGAGGTAGCAGGGGGTTACAGAAGAAAGCTCATGGACACACAGGACTTTCAGGAGGTAAAACCAGAAGAGGAGGGGTCACGGTTAGAGGTTTGGGACCGGGGCCAGATGGTGCTGCGATAAGCTCAGAAATAGCCTCCCTTCTCCCTGTCCCTCCATCCTTTCTCTACTAGGGCAGGTAGGAGCCATTACTCAGCCTTCCAGGTTCTCATGTGGCTAATTCCTTAGCCACATGTCTTAGGTCCTGGGAGGGGACCCCAGGAATGATGGCTAGGCTGCAGATACGGTGCGAATGTGCTACTGGACAGCCTTTACAGCCTCCTTCTCCACCTCACAAGCCTTGGTTAGGGCCTTACGGAACCTGTGAGCTGGGCATCAGTGCCCTACGTGTTTGTGGAATGAGTGGACCTCGCCCTCCGGATGGCCAACCCAGACACCAGGCACTGCAACAGGGATAGGTCGCAGCTGCCCTAGTCTGCTGATCTTAGACGAACTAGGGGCCCTTTGGTCCTGGCGGTGCCTCCAGGTTGATGAGTGAGCTCACTGTCCAAGGCACTCAGCTCTTGAGGCATGCCAGTCCCCCTCTGTGGTGTGGGCAGTGACCTTCCCTTTGCCCCTTCTTCTGTGTGGGTCCTTCCTGTCACACATCTCTGGGCCTTTCCTTACAGGACACTGCAGATCACTTCTGTCTGTGGTGCTCTTTGCCTTTCCCAGCCAGGAGCGTGGGCTTCTGAAGGAGGCTTTGCACTCTCGCTCTTGTTTGGTGCCTCTCACCTACATCTGCTCTCAGGTTAGGGTTATGGTTGTGACCCCAGAACACAGCAGGGTCCAGTCCTTGAGGGAGGCTTGAGTTTGTGGCCTGTTTGGGGGTGCTCAGTAGGGTCCCGTTTTGGCTAGCTAGGTTCCTCGGCCTCCTGAGCTGGCAGGGTACTGGACTTCTTAGAGAGGACTGCAGCACAGTGAGGACCAGCCAGGGATTCACGTAGTGTCGTCCAGTCTTATTTTCCATTTTGCTCCAAGGAGAAGTCTGCACGGTCAGCATCTTGGTGCTGCCCTGTATTGAGTCCCCGTGATCTAGGAGGCGAGCTTGTGCTTTGGAGGTCTGGTCTCCATCCTGAGCCCTGGCTGGTGATTGCGAGGACTCAGAGGGCGGGGGCGGGAGCCGGGGAGTCTCCTATGTCCCTAGTTTACATTCTTCTCTCTCTAGTTTGTCCTGAAGAATTATGGAGAGAACCCAGAAGCCTACAACGAGGAACTGAAGAAGCTGGAGTTGCTCAGACAGGTAGGTTGGTCTTTCTATGCAGGTGTGAAGAGGACTGATTTGATAGGGAGGTAAAGAAACCATCTGGTCTACGGCCACGCCACCCTGAACACGCCCGATCGTATCTGATCTCGGAAGCTAAGCAGGATCAGGCTTGGTTAGTACTTGGATGGGAGACCACCTGGGAAGACCAGATGCTATAGGCATAAAAAATTAAAAAATAAGAAGATCATAAACTGACAAGGTCCTTGCAACCTGTGAGGTCAACCAAGGGTTGCCTCGCCTAAAAAAAAAAGAAAAAAAGAAACCATCTGGAACTGTTCTTATTTTAATTTAGTATTTTTTCCTCTGTAAAAGCAAAATTAATGACAGAAAAATTTGAAAATACTACAAAGCAAAAGAAAAACCAATCTTAAAAATCCTTT
>NW_011889052.1:516622-519447 GCF_000151845.1 Pteropus vampyrus
CTCTCTAGTTTGTCCTGAAGAATTATGGAGAGAACCCAGAAGCCTACAACGAGGAACTGAAGAAGCTGGAGTTGCTCAGACAGGTAGGTTGGTCTTTCTATGCAGGTGTGAAGAGGACTGATTTGATAGGGAGGTAAAGAAACCATCTGGTCTACGGCCACGACACCCTGAACACGCCCGATCGTATCTGATCTCGGAAGCTAAGCAGGATCAGGCTTGGTTAGTACTTGGATGGGAGACCACCTGGGAAGACCAGGTGCTATAGGCATAAAAAATTAAAAAATAAGGAGATCAAAAACTGTCAAGGTCCTTGCAACCAGTGAAGTCAACCAAGGATTGTCTCGCCTAAAAAAAAAGAAAAAAAGAAACCATCTGGAACTGTTCTTATTTTAATTTAGTATTTTTTCCTCTGTAAAAGCAAAATTAATGACAGAAAAATTTGAAAATACTACAAAGCAAAAGAAAAACCAATCTTAAAAATCCTTTTCATAACCTTAAAATATATTTAAATATATTTAAAAATGTTATTTATATGTAATATATAACTGTATAAAACCAGAGTAATATCATATACTGCCTATGCTGCTCTTTTCACCTAACATAGTGTGGATATGTTTCTGTATCAGTGAACATACAATAGTGTTTTTAATGGCCTGTGATCATTACATCGCACTATAATCAGTCTCCTCTTGGAGAACATGAGGTTATTTTCGTTTTTTGCTGTTGTAAATATGCCCCATGTCTGTGCTTACTTGGGCCTTTATAGGATTGTTTCTGTAGGAATTAGTAGGTGAACAAGGATGTATTTGTTTCCATTAATACCCCTGCAGGGCATGTGCTTGCCCCTGCTGTTACTTTTCAGTTTGGGCAGTTTGATAGGTGAAAAGGGTATTTAATTTTTATTTTCAGTTGTTTGGTTAATAGTAAGGTTTTACAGTTGTTAATGTGTTTGTTACATATCCTTTTTTTAGGAATTGTCAATGTCCGTTGTCCATTTTTTTATTAGTGTTATACCTTATTTCTTATTAATTTATAAGATTCATACGTTAATGGTATTGCTCCTTTGTGTTATGCAAATGTTTTTCTCAGTTTATTGTGTTTGTTTATTGTGTTTTATATACAAGCTTTTCAAATTTTACATGTAAATTTTTAAATATTTATAAATCAGGTCCATCTTTCTCTTTACATTATCTGCCTTTGATACACAGTTAGAAAACCTTCGTCACCCAGATAAGATGTAATCAGTCGCTGATATTCTTCATCTTTATGAAGTTGCTTTTTTCTGCATTTCTTTAGATTTTTTTTTTCAGGCTTCTCAATAAAGCTACAGGTTTCTTTATGTAGGTTTTACATATATCTGGTTAAATTTATTTCTGGATTTTTTGTTGTTGCTGTTATTGCGTGTCCTCCCCCGTCCCCTGTTACATTTTCTACTTGTTATGGTTGGTGTAGAGAAAAGCAGTTGAGCAATTTATTTTGTTAATTTTCTTTTTTCTGATAGTGTTTCAGCTCATTTTCTTGGGTTTTCCAAGTACACAGGTTATAGCGCACACACGAAATGATTTTGCCTTCTCTCCAGCAGTCCTTATTTTCTTGCAGTCGGCAGGCATTTCCAGGACAATACTGATAACCGTGAGGATGCGTGACTTGATTCTGGCGTCCGAGGTGTCAGCATTGAGCACAGTGCTGGCAGTTGTGCTGGTCTGAGAAGACCAGTGTGTGCATTTTGGGGGTGCAGTGGCAGTGGCACCACAGTCCTCTTAGGAGCTCTCGTCTCATAGGGGGCAGGAGCATCTGCACAGTCACACACTTTGCAGAACTGTGGAAAACTTGGAAAATAAGAGAAAAAGAACAAAACAACCATTCCTGGAGACAGCCATGGTGATTGTACACATTTCCTTTTTATTTAAAAAGCCAGAAGTTAAGCTAACAATGCTAAAGCACCAGTAGATGAAATCATTTTAATTGATGAGTTTCTTAAAATTTTACTGTCACAGTGTTTTCAACCTTTCTTAACTTGTGCCCCTTAGCAGTAAACAATAAACAATAACCAAAGGTTGATTTTGTAATGAATATTATGAACACAATTATTTTTCTATTTTTTAAATAAAAATCACATAGTACTGAATAATTTCAGCCTCAACTCTTCTTTGCCCCAAGCTGAGGGCAGAGCTTGATCCCCAAATAAGAGAACTAAGAGGAGCTCTTCATTTATCCTCTTTATATCCTGGAGTTCCAGTCATGCATTATTCATTCTGTTAACAAAAGTTTATTAATCCTTTCTTAATCTCAGGTACTCTTCTAGGCACTGTGGGGTCAGCAATGAACAAAAAAAAGTTCCTGGGAGTTCGGTGAAATTCTGAAAGGCACTAGTGAGGCACATGGGCATTAGGCCAAGTCTCCAGGGGTAGAGAAGGGGGCGGGAGAGTCAGATTCTGAAAAAAGATGCTGCCCAGTGAATGAGTGGCTTCATGAGGGATCCAGAGAGTGTGACGCTGGAGTAGTGGTTTCCTTTGGCAGTCTTTCGAGTAAGGTTTTATTTTTCCATTTCCACGTGGCTTATTGAATGCCTCCCTCAGCCTCCTGAAGTAGGTGGTCCCGCCCCAATCATCCATGCTGTGGTTCATCATAGTGACACAGTTCCTGGAGTAATAGGTATGCAAACCAGACCTAGATTTGATGTAGGCTCTATTCTCAAGCAAGAAACTGTTCTGCTGCTCACTGCATTGTGAAAGAGTTGGAAACGTTGTTATCAAGACCAAGTGTCAATTTGCTAATTTCACTTTTGAAAAATTTGCCTGAGTTTAAATAGTGGAAGGCTCCAG